>NC_045747.1:22823803-22828915 GCF_008692095.1 Etheostoma spectabile | reverse complement strand
AAATATATTTATAAAATTTATGTCAAATTACATTATATTGCTTAATATATGAATAACTAAAAACTCAAAGTGTCCTTTTCTTATTCCTTATTTTGTATTTTATTAAATTTTTGTGTGGTAGTCCCAGATATTGTCCACCGGTGCAACATTTTTAATGTTAATATTTTGTTATGAGACACAGGAGGATTCAGGAGCGGACCGGACAGACATAGGCAGGGTGATCGTCAAGACCCGGCGGAGGAGGGGGTCTGGACGGAGGGCACAAGGGACTGGACACCACGGGTTTAGCGACACATGGAAGGTAGGGTATATCTTCATAGAACGGCAGGAGATGACTGGGGATCGCGGAAGTGTAATGATCCGGTCGATGGAAAAGGCCGATGTAACGTGAGGAAAGTTTCCTGGACTCCGCCCTGAGGGATATTTTTTGGTGGACAACCCACACCTGCTACCCGGCGTATCCAGGGCCGGTACCCTACGCCGGTCAGCAAGGCGACGGTTGCGCTGAGTGGTTCCGGGAAAGGCGGCCCGGGTGTCCGTCCAGACCTTGCGACAGCGCGAGGAGTTGGTGTTGACGCGATGGAACAGACAGGTCAGCCTCCTGAGCAGGGAAACAGAGGAGGTTGATAACCCAGAGAGGCCTCAAAAGGTGACAACCCCGTAGCCGCACTGACGAGAGAGTTGTGGCGTATTCGACCCAAGCAAGGTGAACGCTCCAGGAATTGGTGTTCAGGGCCGCCACACAACGGAGGGCTGCCTCCAGGTCTTGGTTAGCTCTCTCCGCCTGTCCGTTAGTCTGTGGGTGGAAACCAGATGAGAGACTCACAGAGGCGCCTAGAGACCAACAGAACTCACTCCATACCTTCGAGACGAACTGTGGACCCTATCCGAGACAATGTCCAGAGGTAAACCATGGAGTCGGAACACATGCTGGACAAGGAGATCCGCGGTCTCACGGGCTGTGGGCAACTTGGGCAAAGCAACAAAATGGACAGACTTGGAAAAGCGGTCAACCACAGTGAGTACGGTGTTGTTACCTTGGGAAGGAGGTAAACCAGTGACGAAGTCCAGGGCGATGTGCGACCATGGACGGCCAGGCACGGGCAACGGACAGAGTTCACCAGAAGGAGGGCGGTGAGACGCTTTTCCCCGGGCACAGACGGTACAGGCTGACACAAATTCACGGGTGTCAGTCTCCATAGTGGTCCACCAGAAACTCCTCTTCAGCAGAGACAGGGTCCTCCGATAACCAGGGTGGCAGGCGAAACGGGAGTTGTGTACCCACTGAAGGACCTGAGAGCGTACAGGGTCAGGGACAAACAATCAGTTAGCAGGCCCGTTACCTGTCCGGGTGGGTACCTGGGCTGTCTAACGACAACTCAATCTCCCAGGGAACGGGATCCACCACACACTGGAAGGAAGGATTGTCAGGATTGGGGCACCGTGGCTGAATGAACATCCTGGAGAGGGCGGCCGGCTTAGTGTTTCTGGAGCCGTTCTGTAAGTCAAAGAAAAATTAAAACGATCAAAGAACAGAGCCCAACGTGCCTGGCGCAAGTTGAGCCTCTTAGCGGTCTGAATGTAGGCAAGATTCTTATGGTCTGTCCAAACAATAAATGGTTGCTCGTGCCCTCCAGCAAATGCCGCCATTCTTCTAAGGCCAGCTTAACAGCCAGGAGCTCCCGATTACCCACATCGTAATTCCTCTCAGTGGGGGTAAGCCGGTGAGAAAAGAAGGCGCAAGGATGCGTCTTTTGGTCAGCACCAGAGCACTGGGACAACACAGCCCCAACCCCGCTATCCGAAGCATCGACCTCAACGATGAATTGTCGAGAGGAATCCGGATGCACCAGGATTTCAAATGGTCAAAGGTCAGCTGAGCTTCAGGAGACCAGGAAAAAGGAACTTTGTTGGAGGTAAGACTGGTAAGGGGAGCTGCGACCTTACTGTAGTCTCTGATAAATCTACGGTAGAAGTTGGCAAACCCAAAAAATTGTTGTAGTTGTTTACGGGAAGTTGGAATAGGCCATTCAACTACTGCCTGGATCTTAGCCGGGTCTGCCTGAATCTGCCCTTGCCCGATGATGTAACCCAGAAATTTTACTGAGCTGGAGTGGAATTCGCACTTCTCAGCCTTGACGTACAGCCGGTTCTCCAACAGCCGCTGAAGGACCTGGCGGACATGAGAAACGTGCTCAATGGAGTCCCTGGAAAAAAAATCAAAATATCGTCCAGATAAACAAACACAAAACGGTTCAGGAAGTCACGGAGAACATCGTTAACCAGGCTTTGGAAAACTGCAGGAGCATTAGTCAGCCCAAACGGCATTACCAAGTATTCGAAGTGGCCGAGGGGGGTGTTGAACGCCGTTTTCCATTCATCTCCTTCCTTGATACGCACCAGGTGGTAGGCGTTGCGAAGGTCCAGCCTGGAAAAGATCGTGGCCTGCTGCAGGGGTTCAAAGGCAGAGTTGATTAGTGGTAAAGGGTACTTGTTTTTGACAGTGATATTGTTGAGACCACGGAAATCAATACAGGGACGAAGGGACTGGTCTTTTTTAGCAACAAAAAAGAAACCTGCTCCTACAGGAGATGAAGAGGGGCGGATAAGACCAGTACGAAGGGAGTCACGGATATAAGTCTCCAAAGACTCTCTCTCAGGACGTGAGAGGTTGTAGAGCCTACCAGAAGGCAACGGGGAATCTGGAAGCAGTTTGATCTCACAGTCGTAAGGTCTATGTGGTGGGAGAGACAGAGCAAGATCCTTACTAAAAACTTTCTTAAGGTCCAGGTATTCAGGGGGCACTCCAGTGAGATCAGAAAGCTCAGTGTCTTGTGGGGAGATGGCGCCCTCTGCTGAGGTAAGCGACTGCAAACAGCAGGACGAGCAATGGGAACGCCAACCCAGTATTTTGCCAGTAACCCAGTCAATATGAGGGTTGTGTAGAGTGACCAGGATACCCTAAAATAATGGATTCTGCGGGGGTGAGATACATTGAAAGATATTTCTTCATGGTGGTTTCCGGATAATACAGTTTGAGGGGTTTAGTCGCCTCAGTGAATGGCAAGAAACGTGACCATCAACGGCCCGGGCGGTACGGGGCTCAGGAGTGGCTCTAACGGGAAATCAGACTGAAAGGCCAGGTCTTTGTCAATGAAATTCCCTTCAGCAACGGAGTCAATCAGAGCTTGCATGGGAAGCAATGGATAAGTGCATATTGTGGCAGGGAGTAACAAACGGAAGGGTCGGTTAGAAAGACTGAGGTTTTGGCCCTTCAGTATGCCCTGGTTACTGAAGGACCCGGCCTTTTGGCCGAACCGGGCATGAGGACAAAAAGTGACCCTTGCTGCCACAATAGAGGCACTCACCCTGATTGCTTCTTCGGGAACGTTCCTCAGGAGTCAGACGAGACCGATCCACTTGCTCGGTTCAGCTGCAAACCGGACTAGACTGTGGCACGGCGAGAGAGACTGGAAACTGAGGAGTATTGTTGGTTTGTAGGTGACGTGGCTGATGATCTGGGGGTGCCGATTAGCGCGCTCCCTCCGTCCTCCCAAGGCGGTTGTCGAGCGATAGTAGCGAGATGAAGGAGGCCAAACTGGAGTTCATCCTTAACGCTAATTCGTTTTTAATAAGTTCATTGAGACCTTCCAGAACACTCCCCGCTTGCCGCGTCGTTCCAGCCAGCGTCTGCGGCCAGGGTCCTGAATTCCAGTAGAGTAGTCTGCACACGGTACGAGCTCCCTGTCTGGAGCTCCAACAAGCGTGGGACGCGTCACCACCGTGATCGGATGGTCAAAAACCTCTCGTAACATCGTCTCGAACTGGGCGGGCGGGCGGGCGGGCAGCGGGCAGGCGGCAGGCGGGCAGGCGGCAGGCAGGCAGGCAGCTGACGAACTGGCGAAGAGTGGAAGCAGAACCAGAGCATATAACCGGAGTGATGATGTGAGAGCAAGGTCGGTGCTGCAGCTGGTGATGAGCTGCAGGTGTGAATCACAGCCAGCTGAGATGAACCTGCTGAACACGCCCACACAAACAAGACTGACAGGGATAAGGGGAAGGAGGAGACAGCATGATAAAACCCAACATTTAATTCAGTAAATGTATGATGGATAAAACAAATATGCACAATCCTTATCAGTTTGTCCTAATATATTCCCACACCAAAAGTAACCAATACAAATTCACAATCATGCTCTTTTCCTACTATAAACTGTACGCATAGGGACTGTACCCAAAGGTCTAGCTTATTCATTAATTAGTATAAAACCGAAAAAACAAAACTTCACTCCATCCTTATATGTGCAAAGATGAGATATCATTATTTTACAGTGTTAACACTTTACATGAATTTGTGCGTTTAAAATGCTTTTTCCACTTAAAATTCAGTTTGTCACACCATTGGACAAAAAAAAGTACCGGTATGCCTCTGTGTTTTGTACAAAGTAACATTTATTGTTTCTGTTCGAATAATTAAAAAAAAAACATTAAAATAATTCAACTTCAAGTTCAAATGTTTGTTGTACACATAAAGTCAGAAGAAAAAACGTTCCCATAAAAAAGACTTGTAACATTTACAATCCTGTATCATTCGTTCTTTCAATTCAATGAGGTTCCAAAATTGGAAAATGAAAACATGGTTCGTTAATTGTTATTCGTATTTAAATCTGATACCAAAAAACGAATGGGTCATTTGATTTTATGCTCAGACCAAAATAAGAAATGAAATAACGGGCCACAAACCGATTTTGATATTAATTTGTTTGATTTGTGTGAACCGGAAGTTATTGTCTTGTTAGTGATTCATTTCTGATTAACGTTAGCCTTCAAAACCATCATGGGAGTTTCATTTTGTTCAGAGGAAGTAAACTGGTGACTGTCAAGGAAAACGACATGACTACAGAAAAAAATCGCAAAGATCTTCCAGGTAAACTTATTGTTGTCATTGAATAAGTTTTTTCATCTGTAAAATTCCACGGACTACATTAACAGTTAGCTAACTTACAAGCTTAGGCCTACTAACGTTACACTGTACCCTTCCTTCACTGTTTACATTTGCAAAGGTACATGCCCCAGTCCTCTACAGTCCCTGACAAAAGTCTTGTCGCTTGT
>NC_045747.1:22823658-22823778 GCF_008692095.1 Etheostoma spectabile | reverse complement strand
GGAGGGCACAAGGGACTGGACACCACGGGTTTAAGCTGGGACACATGGAAGGTAGGGTATATCTTCATAGAACGGGGCAGGAGAAGCCTGATCGCGGAAGGGTTAATGATCCGGTCGATA
>NC_045747.1:22810834-22823633 GCF_008692095.1 Etheostoma spectabile | reverse complement strand
TGAACACACCAAGTCCTGGAGCGTTCACCTGCTTGGGGTTCGAATCGCCCACAACTCTCTCGTCAGTGCGGCTACGGAGTTTTCACTTTTGAGCTCTCTGTGTTATCAACTCCTCTTCCTGCTCATGATGCTGACCTGTCCTGTTTCCAGCGTCCAACACCACCTCCGTCGCTGTCGCAAGGTCTGGCACGGACACCCGGCCGCTCTTCTTCTCCGACCCACGCACGCACCGTCCGCCTTGCTGACCGGCGAAGGGTACCCGGCCCCTGGATACGCGCCGGGTCGGGCTGGTGGTGGTTGTCCCCCAAAACATATCCCTCAGGGCGGAGTCCCGACACTTTCCCCACGTTACATCGGCCTTTCCTTATCGAACCTTATCATTACCCTGCGCGATCAGGCTTCTCCTGCCCTTTCCTATAAGAGACACCTACCTTCCATGTGTCCCAGCTTACCCTGGTGTTCCAGTCCCTTGTGCCCTCCGTCCGGCCTCCCGCCTCCCCGCCCGTGTCATGACGAGGCACCTGCCTATGCTTTTCCGGCGCCTTTTAGACGTGCGGCTTCGGTGGGCGGGGCCTGCAGTACCTCGGGATTGGGAGTGTTATTGGTCCTGGGCTCGTCAGGGGGTTCCCTGATTTTCCGACCATAAGGGAGTGCAGGTGAGGAATCTGCTACATCTGTGGCTAGTGTCGAGTAGGTAGACTTTCCGGACTTCCATCGGCCCACTCCTGGCACTTCTCCGGGTTCTCTTTCGTCTTCTCCTCCGCCTGCTCTCCGATCTCTTCGCTGGGGGGGGGCAACATACGGCGCGGGGGTGCGAACAATCCCGCAGGGAGTGCGGGAGCCAAGGAGGATTAAGTAGAGGAGGATGTAGAACAGCTCTTGGAGTCACCGAGGGGGTTTATCCGTCGAGGTGTCTCCGCCCTTCCCCTTATCCCTGGCCGAGTCTTGTTTGTGTGGGCGTTTCAGAAAACACATTGCATCTCAGCTGGCTGTGAGTTCACACCTGCAGCCGTGTCACACACTAGGAGCTGCGCTCACCCGCACTTGGCTCCATCAATCATCACTCCCTGTTATATGCTCTTTCTGCTTCACTCTTCTTCGCCACCCGTCATCTTACTACCCTTGGCCCTGCCTGCCTGCCTCTGCCTGCTCCCACAATACTATACCGCTCTCCAGCAAGCCCAGATAGCTCCTACACTTTGGCTCACCGCTATCTCAATTCAACCTCGCCATGAACTCCTTACTCCCGGCGTCCCCCGCTCCTGACCTCCTTTGTCTCATAACACACAAGGGTTAGCAGTATTTCAAAGAACACATTACAACAAAGCGGGTGGAGTACAATCTGGGAAGGAAGTGTATGAGGAGTAGAGACTCCCGCCCATCCAATACACGCTAGTGGAACTCCACATTCAGCATAACCAACCCAATAGAAACATCGTCCAGAAATCTTTCCAGTCCCAATGCTGTGACAGGCGGCTAAATAAAGAATTGAATGTAGGGCGGGCAACTTGCCGGGCTGCAGGTTTTATGCACTGCACAGCATTTTAGTAGGCTATATTTATTTATTTATTAACTTTTGTGTAAATGTAACTTTTGGAAGTCACTTTTTATTATATTATTGTCTGTTTTGTCCGTCTCGTCTACGGGTTGGAATGTCGCATGTCTCTCTTGTAGTCTGGAGTGAACCGGAATCTGTGACAAAGTTTTTTTCAAATTCTTAATACTAATACATTTTACAACATCATTTTCACTGGAAAGTTAACAATGTTTGAGGTATGACGTTTAAAATGTTTCAAAGCCATTGGATAAGAACTGCATCCAACCCCCAAGTGATCATTTTGTGCACAATTTGACAAATGTTATCTGATATGGTCCTCATACTGTGACGGTTTTGCCTCTCCTGGAAAACCAAAACTCCCCCTCAATAAAACATCAATCAATCAGTGCCTTACAAACCTCTGCATCTGGACAGCTGGCAGATTGAAATAAATTTAACAATAACTTATCTTCCTTTCGTTCTTTGTGGGAAGAACCCACACTGAAATGGACCTCCACGCATTTTACATCTATGAACCAGAGAGCAGCAGCTTGCTGTGTCATTGAACTATATGTGGTCTTTGGAATTAACTATAACCCCACCCTGTTCTGGTTTTTTTGCTTTATTGTTTCCACTATTTCTGTTAAGTCTAACTTGAGTTTTAAATAGCCACTAGCACTTGTTTGTCAACCCGGTGGGTCTGGTAGGTTTATTTGTGCATTTATTTTCTCAGTTCTACCAATTTTTTGTAGTTTTGTTACAGAAAAAGAAGCCGCTATAATGCATCACTGTTACTAGACTTGAAAGACTAGAAACCAAATTCACCGGGTAAAATAGATTGATATATGAGAGATGATAGATGACTTTCATAACCCTAAACTGGCCAAACGACGGTGCTGCCGCAGGTGTAAGACACACAACATCCGACATAATTAACAAGAAAAGCATAATAATACAGTGAAATTCCAGAACACCTACAACCATATACGAAGACAAATTATAAATTATTTCACTTAATGGAAAAACAATTTAGACAAAAAAAATAACTGTACCACACATACATACATGAGTAATGAATAAAAAAACAATGAGTCTAAACATCGTTTGCAATTTTTGTTTTTCACAAGATAGGGCATTCCTCTACTACATAAATATATATAGGAGTATACACAATACCCCTTTCACCCGCGTGGGCTGGCTCTGAATTTCACAGTTGAGGGGCGGAACGTAGAACACTCGATCCTCCGTCCTCCCCCGATGTAGGCATCAAGCTGAGGGAGAAGAAAAGAGAGCGCAAAATGCTGATTGGCAGTGTGGTGGCTAGGAAATAGAGTCATCTCAATTTCTAGGATTTGGCTGATTATCTAAATTGTTTGTAAAGAGCTGATATTTTTGTACCAAAAAAATCTTATATACGAACCTAAAATCTAATTTTCAAAAAAAACCTTTTCATGCAACCATGAAAATTTCTGCATACCAGAAGAAAGTTTGACAATGCAGCACTAGATCTTATTCTTAATAAAATCCAGTTTTCCGCCTACACCTTTATTCAGCTAAGAATGATCAAAGAAAAGGGGTTGGACTACAGAAGTACAGAAGAAGAGCGAAACTGGAAAGGGCTGAGTTTTCATGTGCCAAAAAATGATAGAAGGGCTTTTCTACCTCTGTAGTAAGCTGGTGAGAAAAGGGGATTCTGTCAGCGAGATACATTATAAAGTCCAAAGCATTCACCGCAATGAGCCTAATGTTTTATTTTCATTCATCTAGGTAAGGTTCCCAATCTTTCAAACCCCGCGACCCCCAAAGTAACGGTGCCAAGTGACTCGCGCCCCCCCCCCCCCACTATAAACCTTGCGCGCAATGGCGCACGCACTACAGGCGTATCAAACAATGAGCATTTGACAACACAAAATACCACACAGCCCTGACATTATTTCTACAGTAATTTACTCATTACTTTAATTTGAACGTAATCTCACCGAATAGTGGATGTGCAGGATGTTTGGAGCACCGCAGTTACAAAGCTTCTATATTTAAATTTAAAATAGTTTTTTATCTACATACACACAGGCAAAAACTAAATCCCTTTTAACCTATTTCGCCATACAGTATTTTCGGTATTCGTGGTGTTGTTTTTAATCTTTCGCACGTGGTAAGATGCAAATTGGTTCTTAGTTACAGTCACGTCCTCTGCGAGAAACGTCATAAGCGGTCTTGGCGTAACAAACTGTTGGGCATTCACGATGGGGCTAATGGTAAATCCCTGGTTTTTGGTCCGCAGGCTACCACATTAGTACGCGTTGATTGACCAGAACAGCGCCGGGCTCCTCGCCCTCTGTGGAAGTTAGCGGTAGGTAGACGGAGCCAGCGGTACGTGTCATGTAACTTTATACATCCTCACACTGGCTGGGAATCACAACACACATCCTCTCCAAGGAGGGCACCATCTGGGAATTTTGTCTGGAGGCAGTTCAGGCAGCACTTGCATAGGACTGAACACGAGTTAGAGGAGGAAATGGAGCTGGGCGCGGTCCGAGCACGGGGGGGGGGCGCAAGGTCCCGAGAGCCAGTGCGCACCACAGCAGACACCAAACGGAGGCATGACAGGTTAGGTTAGGTTATACATGTCAAAAGAAAATAACTTTTAGGTGTTATTTGCAATGTCTACATAACCATATTTTCAGATGTGAATGAAATATTACGTTTTACTATGCCTGCTCTGAATTATTGAAACACCTAGCTGAGCAACTCAAGGATATTAAACACGTTTACATTTTACATTTCGGTGTTTTATTTCGTTTTTTCTAAAGCTAATCCTACCACAATACCATGCATTAAAATTGCTTTAGGTATTTATCATGACGATTATAGAGGTTGAATCTTGCGGTCAAAATGACACAGTATTATTTTATGTCTTTAAATCAACACCGTCGCGACCCCCCCTCTCATGGCTTCGCGACCCCGGGGGTCCCGAGATTGGGAATCACTGATCTAGGTGATGCTTCCCTCTAGAGAGGCTTATGTTAAAAATGTCTACAGAGTCGTGGGATTTTACTAAGCTCAGCTGCTTCTTGACATTACAAAAAAAGAAAAGGATTAGAAAAACAAAATGGTTAATTTAGTGGAATGTTAGCATTGGCATACGGTATTGTTGTGTGTGCAATGTACAACATTGACATAATCACCCTATAAGGTTGAGTAGTGATATTATTTATTTACTACATCCAGAAACCAATGCGCAACATAGCTTCATCTGGCGTTGTGTTTCTTTTCCACCAGGAACATGCAGTCCATGACACCTCCCTTTAGCTCTGTTTTGGGCTCCACCAATCTCCTGATCACAATAGCTGTCTCTCGCTTTTTGTGCTTTTCCGAAACACTTCCTACTGCTGCTGAAGTAAGCTAATGAAGCAGTTGAGAGGAACCAAAAAAGAAGTCTAAAGTTCTGGCTGTAACAAACCAAAAATGATTTAAAAGAGTCTAAAATGCCTTTAACTCGCTGCGAGAAACTGCAGTATCTAGTGCTTATATTTTCTCTGGGTCAGTCCTCTGTTTGAAAGCCCTTTCATTACAGATAGTCCGAACCAGAAAGGGGCGTACCACCAGTACTGAGTACCGTACTTCAGATTTGGTTCACAGTACCCTTTTAATTTTTTATTTACAGTATGTCTTAATAGCTAACATTATACCGAAGCTAAATAACATGATTTATTGGAAAAATCAATCACCTATTTAAATCGTACATCAGCCCCCATTGTGATGGGAATAATCTTTTTTTCCATAACTTTTTTTCAGACAACTGCGATGATTTGACTGTGAAATAATTGATAGTCCCCTATGAAGCGCCTTCAATTGACTCCTTCAAATAGTCAACCATTCATCGTAGAATATAAATATAGCCAAACACCCATGCATGTTTGTAATGTTAAAGGACGCTATGCAGTTTGGTCCATTTCTTGCTTTTTGCTTGCAGTTTCTCTATAGAGAACCCCACCCCCCACAGGGTCAACACTAGATCTTTTGCCATCTCCTACGGTTTAACTTTTTGTCTAGACATCCTAGGTCGCTCGGTCATCCGCCGTTACCTCTTTCTCTGGTCCTCGACAGTGCTTTCCTAGCGTCTGCTTCTTTTTTTTGCTGGCTCAGCCATGACAATATTGTGGCGACGCTTTGCGAGAGACGATAACACGCGATACTGTCCTGACGTCTGAGGCCGGCGCGCCCTCCCGCTGAAATTTGCGAGGGTGGTTTTTTCCGCTCACACGCGCTTGGTGGGAGCGAGACGACCCACCCTCACTCGAAAAGTATATAAACCATTTCACGACTCTGAAGATGTTCAGGTTAAGGTAAATTAAGCTGCAAAAACTGTACAGTTCCCCTTTAATATCAAATATTTTGATTAGAGCAGCTTAACATTTTCATGTGAAACTCTCCCACATATCCGGCTTGTTTAACCATTGTGTTGTCCTTTCGGGTCCCGGACTCGTGCAGCTTACCCATCGTGTTTGTCCTTCGGTCCCTGGGACCCACGGCTTTGTCCTACCGGGTCCCTGGACCCATGCATGTCCACGGGTCCCTGGGACCCTGGCATTGTCCTTCGGTCCCCTGGGAACCCGTGAACGTTGTCCTTTTGGGTCAAAGGACCCTTGATGTTGTCCTCGGTCCCAGGGACCCCTGGCATTGCCCTTCATGTCCCGGTCTTACATGTTCATTAGTCCTACCTGTCCTGGGACCCGAAGACCTTGACCGTTGTGTCCTACTCTTTCCGGGTCCTAGCGGACCTTTGACGTTTTCTTGCCCTTAATGGGTCCCTGAGACCCGTGGGCGTGTTGTGCTTTCGTTGTTCCCGCTGTTTGGAGACCTCCGTGCGTCCTTTGTGTGCTTTCGTGTTCCTCCCGACGGACCCGGCTATATGCGTCCTTTTTCGGGTCCCTGGTACCCATGGCATTGTCCCTTCGATCGGGTCCCTGGGACCCTTGACTTTGTCCTTCGGGCCTGGGACCCTTGACGTGTCCTCGGCCCTGGACCCGTGGCGTTGTCCCTCGGGTCCCTGGGACCTCTTGTCGTTGTCCTTTGGTCCCTGGGACCCGTGAACGTTGTCCGTCGTGTCCCTGGACCCATGGCTTTGTCCTTCGGTCCCTGGACCCGTGCGTCGCTTAGGGACAGGGCTTGGAGCCAGCTTCTGATGAGGACCGTGGGCTTGGAGACGTCTGTCTGCTGAGGGACAGTGGGCTTGGGACAGCTTGCTGCAGGGCCGTGGGCTTGGAGCATGTGTCTGCTGAGTGTACAGTTGGGGGCCGCCACACAACGGAGGGCTGCCTCCAGGTCTTGGTTAGCTCTCTCCGCCTGTCCGTTAGTCTGTGGGTGGAAACCAGATGAGAGACTCACAGAGGCGCCTAGAGACCAACAGAACTCACTCCATACCTTCGAGACGAACTGTGGACCCTATCCGAGACAATGTCCAGAGGTAAACCATGGAGTCGGAACACATGCTGGACAAGGAGATCCGCGGTCTCACGGGCTGTGGGCAATTGCCAAAGCAACAAAATGGACAGACTTGGAAAAGCGGTTCACCAGCAAGGGAGACGGTGTTGTTACATGGGAAGGGAGGTAACCAGTGACGAAGTCCAGGGCGATGTGCGGACCATGGACGGCAAGGACACGGGCAACGGAAGGAGTTCACCAGAAGGAGGGCCCGGTGAAGACGCTTTTCCCCAAGCCAGACGGTACAGGCTGACACAAATTCACGGGTGTCAGTCTCCATAGTGGGTCCACCCGAAACTCCTCTTCAGACAGAGGGACAGGGTCATCCGTAACCAGGGTGGCAGGCGAAAAAGGGAGTTGTGTAACCACTGAGGACCTGAGCGAGAGCGTACAGGGTTCCCAGGGAAAACCAAAAAACAGTTAAGCAGGCCCGTTACCTGGGTCCGGGTGGGTACCTTGGGCCTGTCTACGAAAGAATCAATCCCAGGTAAGGAGGCCACCAACCACTGAAGGAAGGATGTGTCAGGATTGCGTAGCATCGTGGCCGAATGAAAATCCTGGAGAGGGCGTTCCGGCTTAGTGTTTCGGAGCCGGAGTCTGTAAGTCAAGAAAAATTAAAACGATCAAAGAAACAAAGCCCAACAAGGTGCCAGGCGCGTAGTGGAGCCTCTTAGCTGTTTCTGAATGTAGCAAGATTCTTATTGTCTGTCAAACACTAAATGGTTGCTCAATGCCTCAGCAAAATCGCCGCATTCTTCTAGGCCAGCTTAAACAGCCAGGAGCTCCGATACCAACATGTAATCCCTCTCAGTGGGGGGAATCCGGTGAGAAAAGAAGGCGCAGGATGCGTTTTTGGTCAGCACAGCGCACTGGGCACACAGCCCCAACCCCAGCTATCCGAAGCTCGACCTCAACGATGAAGTGTCGAGAGGAATCCGGACACCAGACATGGGGGGCCGACGGTAAACAGGGATTTAAAATGGTCAAAGGTCGTGGAGCCTCAGGAGACCAGGAAAAGAACTTGGTGTAGGTAAGACTGGTAAGGGGAGCTGCGACCTTACTGTAGTCTCTGATAAATCTACGGTAGAAGTTGGCAAAACACCAAAAATTGTTGTAGTGTTTACGGTAAGTTGGATAGGCCATTCAACTACTGCCTGGATCTTAAGCCGGGTCTGCCTGCAAGCTGCCCTGCCCGATGATTGTAACCCAGAAAAGTTGACTGAGCTAGAGTGGAATTCGCCCTCCCACTTCTCAGCCTTGAAGTACAGCCGAGTTCTCCAACAAGCCGATGAGGACCTGGCGGACTGAGAAAATATACTGGAGTCCCTGGGAAAAAAATATAAAATCGTCCAGATAAACAAACAAAACGGTTCAGGGAAAGTCACGGAGAACATTGTTAAACGGCTTTGGAAAACTGCCAGGAGAAATTAGTCAGCCAAAACGCTGTTTACCAAGTATTCGAAGGTGGCGAGGGGGGTGGTGAACGCCGTTTTCCATTCGTCTCCTTCCTTAATACGACCAGGTGGAGGCGTTGCGAAGGTCCAGCCGGGAAAACAGATCGTGGATGCTGCAGAGGTTTCAAAGGCAGAGTTGATTAGGGTAAAGGTAATTGTTTGACAGTGATATTGTGGGACCACTGAAATCAATACAGGGACGAAGGGACTGGTCCTTTTTTAGCAACAAAAAATGACACCTGCTCTACAGGAGATGAAGAGGGTGGAGGATAAGACAGTCGAAGGGAGTCACGGATATAGTCTCCAACGACTCTCTCTATGGACGTGAGAGGTTGTAGAGCTACCAGAAGGGCAACTGGGAATCTGGACGCAGTGTTTTTGATTCACAGTCGGAAGGTCTATGTGGTGGGGGAGAGACCCAGAGAAGATCCTTACTAAAAACTTTCTTAAGGTCCAGGATAGGGGGACTCAGTGAGATCAGAGAGCTCGGTCTTGGGGGGATGATGGCGCCCTTGATGGAGGTAAAGCGGACTGCAAACAAGCAGGACGAGCATGGGAAACTAACCCAGGATTTGCAGTAACCAGCAATATGAGGGTTGTGTGAGTGAGCCAGGGATACCCTCAAAAATCATGGGGGAGTCTGGGGGGTGGGATACATTGAAAAGAAATTTCTTCATGGTGGTTTCCGGGGGGGGAAATTTAAGGGGGAGGAAATAATTAATAGTTTGAGGGGTTAGTAGCCTCAGTGGACATGGGCAAGAACGGTGGGGAACAGACGGATCAAAGATAGTTGACCATCCGGGCACGGGCGGGTACGGGGTCTCAGGGAGTGGCGTTAACGGAAATCAGACTGATATAGGCCAGGTCTTTGTCAATGAAAGTCCCTTCTGCACCGGAGTCAATCAGGCTTGGAGGGAAGAGAATGGATGAAGATGCCTATTGTTGGCAGGGGAGTAACAAAAGGAGAGGGCGGTTAGAAGGCTGCGGTGTTCGGCTTAGTATGCCCATGGTTACTGATAAGGAACCGGCCTTTTGGGCCGAACCGGGCGCATGAGGACAAAAAGGGGATCCACGTTGCTTCCACAATAGAGGCACTCACCACTGATTGCGGTCTGCCGGGAACGTTCCTCAGGAGTCAGAGAGGACCGATCCACTTGCATCGGTTCAGGCTGCAAACGGACGAGACTGTGGCACGGCTGAGAGAGACTGGAAACTGAAGAGTATTGTTGGTGATGTGGGGTGACGTTGGTGATGATTGGGGGGTGGTCGATTAGTGCGACTCAATCGTCGCCACGCAGTGCGGTGTCGAGCTGGATAGTAAGCGAGATGAAGGATTTCCAAACTGAAGGTCATCCCTTAACGCTAATTAGTCGTAAGAAGTCATTGAGTCCTTTCCAGAAAACACTCCCAGTAGTGGCCGCGTAGTTCTCAGCACGCTGTTTCTCGTCTCGCCAGTACTCCCCCTGGCCGTAGGGTACTGAATTCCAAGAGTATGTTCTGCCACGGTACGAGCTCCTGCTGGAGCTCCAACAAGCGGGCGGGAAGCGTCACCACCGTGATCGGGATGGTCAAAAACCTCTCGAAAGTTGTCTCAAACTGGAAAAGGACCGGGTAGTAAGTGGGGTATGGTGCCCACTGCTTCTTGCCGGCTCGAGCTCTACCCTCGTAGTAGTCCCAGGGAATATAGCGCACCTTTGCCGGGTCTGAGGCGAAAGGTCCGCGGGCCGTTGGGAAAAAACAACTCATGGCACACTGGGGAGAACTAATCCACGACACTGGGAAAAACTCCCGGAAAGAAGGGCTCCGGGTAGGGGGGCATTAGGATTGCAGTCCCAAAGAAACAGGCGGAAGCAATTGCGCCAGGAACAGATGGCGGGCAGAGGGAGACAGTTGCAGTCGTGCATTGAACTTGATTGGAATAGGTGAGTAAGTTGTTCTGCCGGTACCTGGTGTACCAGAGAACTAAGGGGGCTCTGAGGATGGACTGGGTCAGTTACACGAGAAGGATCCCAATGGCTGGCGCAGAGAAGATTGTCCTCTCTGGGCAGCTGTCTTGGTAGTCCCGCGGTGTCGCTGAATCCATGCTTTGGCCAGTTTGCTACTTTTATGAGACACAGAGGATTCGGAGCGGACACACGGGAGTAAGGAGTTCAGGCGAGTTTAATGAAGATCGCAGGTGGACCAAAGTGGTAGGGGAGATATCTAGGGTTGCTGGAAGCACCAAGGTATAGTATTGTGAGGAGTGGCAGGGCAGGCAGGCAGGCAGGCAGGCAGGAGCGGCAGGGCAGGCAGGCAGGCAGGCAGGAGGCAGGCAGGCAGGTCAGCAGGCAGGACAGGCAGGCAGGACAGGCCGGCAAGGCAGGCAAGGCAGGGCAGCGGCAGAGGGGCAGGCACGGCAGGAGGTAGTAAGCGACAAACTGGCGAAGAGTGGAAGCAGAACCAGGCATAAAAGACAGGGAGTGATGATTGAGAGCCCAGGTGCGGTGAGCTGCAGATGGTGACGAGCTGCAGGTGTGAATCCAGCAGTGAGATGAACTGCTTGAACACGCCACAAAACAAGAATGACAGGGATAAGGGGAAGGGGAGACGGAGACAGCGGATAAAACCATAACATTGTGTTGTCTTCCAATCAACACTCAACCACTTTTGTTGACGCTTTTTAGCAATTGTTTTTAAACTTTTTCTTAAATTTTGTCTAGTTTGTCATACACGTTTGATGTGTTTTTTTAAGGTTTGTCACCCCCCCTCTTACCACTCCCTCCCTCCCCCCCTTCCTCCCTTCCTTTATTGACGTTTCAACACTACGTACCACTTATTATAACTTTCGTTTACAGTTATTTTTGGAATTTATGGTCAATAAAACTTATATTATAGGAAATATGTTGAGTTAGAAACGCAGAATTAAGAATTATTGAGATTAAAATTAAAAGCATGTGTGTTGGTGGATTGGATAATCCAGACTGGATTATGTCAGCTTTAACTCAATACTATTTTGAAACCACGTCAAATTTCAAATGCACAAACTTGATAAGAATGAATGAAAGTAGAGACTTGTACTGACAAAAGAACATTGTGTGGAATCAATCATGTATTTTGGTAAGTACGATTGGGTAGGTGTGTGTAGAAGAACATTGTATGGAAAAACGGGTCAATTTGTCCCAAAGAACACCCATGAGGGTTAGTGATGTTGTGGTACCCTATAATTTTTGAGGCCATGATCACATCTTTGTGGTTGACTATTTTACTATTGATGAGAAAAAAGAATTATATCAATAATAGTTAGTGACTAAAGTAGGAAAAAAAACAGTTCAATCTATTGTTAAAATATTATTGTAATTATTAAAAGGTTTAGTCTACTTAGTAAAGCTTGTAGCCCAACTGTCAATGACAGGGTATTGCAGGCGTTACAGGGGTCGTAGCGCTGCATAGCAGAGGCATAGGAGGACGTAGAGGACGCCGCGCGGTTAAGACAGGACGCGCAGGACACTGGGCATGCACAGGGCATCACAGGGCAGGGCCAGGGATTCACATGGCATGGCAGGCACACAGGGCATCACAGGCATGCGCAAGGCATCACAGGGCATCCACAGGGCAGGGCAGGATTGTAAGGGCATCCCAGGGATCACAGGGCATGCAGGGCATCGCAGAGCGTAGTAGTGTAAGAAAATATGATGGGGCAAAAAAACAAAAGGATTTGGGGGAGTGAACCCCCAGAACTAGGTTGTTAGCAAGCATTGACTATCAGATGGAAATCGGATTGAAAACCATACAATCTCATACTCTCTCTGTCCAAACAAAACAAATGCAGACACAGAAAGTACTAAAATCTTGTGAAGAACAGAACGTGAACAAGAAACTACCATTTCTATCATTCTGATAGTAACACAAAAAAAAAAATCCTATTTACCTTGCACATGGGGTTCACACTTAATTGTGCCCTTCACATCCACCTCTTTCTACAACAAAAGCACACGAGAGCCTTCCCGAAAGTAGAAAACTTCTAGCCACGTGCGTTAACCATCTTAAAGCGAGTAAAGCTGAATATGCTTAATCATACATTAGGTAGTACAAATAGCTTGGCATTCTTCTGTGCTCCCACCGCCTCTCGTCATTCTTGTTATGTGTGTTGTTTGGTTCACCAGTACCTTGATCGCACACTTAGAAGGTGTGCTTGTCTGTATGCCCTCCCTTTCGTTAACATCTTGATATATCCCCGGGTTTCGACGCGTCTCACTTCCACTGTCTTTCATGCAATTGCACCGACCACTGTTTAACAGTGCGCGTACGCCAATCGTTGGTTACATAGTAGCTGACAAAGCCCTGT
>NC_045747.1:22810016-22810809 GCF_008692095.1 Etheostoma spectabile | reverse complement strand
AAGGATGGTGTCAGGATTGGGAGCATCCGTGGCTGAATGAAACATCCTGGAGAGGGCGGCCGGCTTAGTGTTTCTGGAGCCGGGTCTGTAAGTCAAAGAAAAATTAAAACGATCAAAGAACAGAGCCCAACCCAAGACCTCCTCGTCAGACAGATACACGGGTCCTACCGGATACCCAGTGTGTGCACGCGAAACGGAGAATTGTGGTCACCACTAAAAGCACCTGCGGAGCGTACGCGGGGTCAAGGGGGGGGGGGACAAAAACATTGAAGCAGGCCGCGTTAACCTGGGCTCCGGGTGGGACTGGGCAGTCTAACGACAGACTCATCTCCCGGTACGGGAGCCACACACAACTGGAGAAGGATGGTGGCAGGATTGGGATCATCCGTCGGGCTTTGACAATGGAAACCTCCCATGGCGAGGGGCGTACCCGGACTTAGTGTATCCGCTAAGGACCCGGTCGATCATACAATCCAACGATATTTTAAACTGATCAGAACAGAGCCCAACGGGCTGGCTGCGCGTTGGAGCCCTTAGCGGTCTGAATGTAGGCAAGATGCTTATGGTCTTGATCCAAAAGACACACTAATGGTTCACTACCGTGCTCCTCCACAAATGCCGCCGATTCTTCTGAGGCCAGCTTAACAACAGGAGCGCTCCGATTACCCACATCGGGTATATCCTCTCATGGTGGGTAGGCCGTGTGTAAAGAAGGCGCAAGGATGCTTCCTTTGGTCATCACCAGAGCATCTGTGGGACAACCCCTATTGACCCCCCAAAAAAACCGTCCGCA
>NC_045747.1:22807563-22809991 GCF_008692095.1 Etheostoma spectabile | reverse complement strand
TATCCGAAGCATCGACCTCAACGATGAATTGTCGAGAGGAATCCGGATGCACCAGGATTTCAAATGGTCAAAGGTCAGCTGAGCTTCAGGAGACCAGGAAAAAGGAACTTTGGTGGAGGTAAGACTGGTAAGGGGAGCTGCGACCTAACTGTAGTCCTCTGATAAATCTACGGTAAGTTGGCAAACCCAAAAATTGTTGTAGTTTGTTTACGGGAAGTTGAATAGCCATTCAACTACTGCCTGGATCTAGCCGGGTCGCCTAATCACCGCTTGCCCGAGGATGTAACCCAAAATTTTACTGATCTGGAGTGGAATTCCACTTCTCAGCCTTGACGTCAGCCGTTTCTTCCCAACATCCGCTGAGCCTGGCTGGACATGAACGTGCTCAATGAGTCCCTTGAAAAAAAAATCAAAAATATCGTCCATATAAACCACACAAAACGGTTCAGAAGTCCGGAGAACATCGTTAACCAGCTTTGGAAAACTGCAGGAGCATTATCCGCCCAAACGGCATTACCAAGTATTCGAAGTGGCCGAGGGGGTGTTTGAACGCCGTTTTCCATTCATCTCCTTCCTTGACGCACCAGGTGGTAGGCTTTGCGAAGGTCCAGCCTGGAAAGATCGTGGCCTGCTGCAGGGGTTCAAGGCAGAGTTGATTAGTGGTAAGGGTACTTTTTTTTGACAGTGATATTGTTGAGACCACGAAATCAATACAGGACAAGGGACTGTCTTTTTTAGCAACAAAAAGAAACCTGCTCCTAGCGAGATGAAGATGGGCGGATAAGACCATTACGAAGGGAGTCACGGATATAAGTCTCCAAAGACTCTCTCTCAGACGTGAGAGTTGTAGAGCCTACCAAGGCAACGGGCTGGAGCAGTTTGATCTCACGTCGTAAGGTCTATGTGGTGGGAGAGACCGAGCAATGCCCTACTAAAAACTTTTCTTAAGGTCCATGTATTCAGGGGGCACTCCAGTGAGATCAGAAAGCTCATTGTCTTGTGGGGAGATGGCCCCTCTGCTGAGGTAACACGACTGCAAACACAAAGGACGACAATGGAACCCACCCAGTATTTTGCCAGTAACCCAGTCAATATGAGGGTTGTGTAGAGTGAGCCAGGATACCCTAAAATAATGGGGAGTCTGCGGGTGGAATAACATTGACGAAGATATTCTTCATGGTTTTCCGGATAATACTAGTTTGAGGGTTTAGTCCCCTCAGTGACATGGCAAGAACGTGACCATCACCGCCGGGCGGTACGTGCTGCAGGAGAGTTGCTCTAACGGGAAATCAGACTGAAAGGCCAGGTCTTTGTCAATGAAATTCCCTTCAGCAACGGAGTCAATCAGAGCTTGCATGGGAAGAGAAATGGATGAAGTGCATATTGTGGCAGGGAGTAACAAACGGAGAGGGCTAAAGGACTGATTGTTGGCCCTTCAGTATGCCCATGTTATCTGAGGACCCGCCTTTTGGCCGAACCGGCATGAGGACAAAAAGTGACCCGCGCCTCCACAATAAGGCACTCACCCTGATTGCGTCTTCGGGAACGTCCTCAGAGTTCGAGAACCGATCCACTTGCATCGGTTCAGGCTGCAAACCGGACGTAGACTGTGGCACGGCGAGAGAGACTGGAAACTGAGGAGTATTGTTGGTTTGTAGGTGACGTGGCTGATGATCTGGGGGTGGCCGATTAGTGCGCTCCCTCCGTCACTCACGCAGGCGGTTGTCGAGCCGGATAGTAAGCGAGATGAAGGAGTCCAAACTGGAAAAATAATGGGAGTCTGCGGTGGAGATAACATTGAAAGATATTTCTCTCTGGGGTTCCGGATAATACTAGTTTGAGGTGTTTAGTCGCCTCAGTGACATGGCAAGAACGTGACCATCAACGGCCCGGGCGTACGGGGCTCAGGGGTGGCTCTAACGGAAATCAGACTGAAAGGCCAGTTTTGTCAATGAAATTCCCTTCAGCAACGGAGTCAATCAAGCTTGCTGGAAGAGAATGATGGAAGTGCATATTGTGGCAGGGAGTACAAACGGAGAGGGCGGTTAGAAGGACTGAGTGTTGGCCCTTCAGTATGCCATGTTACTGAGGACCCGCCTTTTGGCCGAACCGGCATGAGACAAAAAGTGACCCTTGCTGCCCACAATAAGGCACTCACCCTGATTGCGTCTTCGGAACGTCCTCAGGAGTCAGACGAGACCGATCCACTTGCATCGGTTCAGGCTGCAAACCGGACGTAGACTGTGGCACGGCGAGAGAGACTGGAAACTGAGGAGTATTGTTGGTTTGTAGGTGACGTGGCTGATGATCTGGGGGTGGCCGATTAGTGCGCTCCCTCCGTCACTCACGCAGGCGGTTGTCGAGCCGGATAGTAAGCGAGATGAAGGAGTCCAAACTGGAAGGTTCATCCCTTAACGCTAATTCGTCT
>NC_045747.1:22805298-22807538 GCF_008692095.1 Etheostoma spectabile | reverse complement strand
TTAATAAGTTCATTGAGACCTTTCCAGAACACTCCCCGCAGTGCCGCGTCGTTCCAGCCAGCGTCTGCGGCCAGGGTCCTGAATTCCAGTAGAGTAGTCTGCCACGGTACGAGCTCCCTGCTGGAGCTCCAACAAGCGGTGGGACGCGTCACCACCGTGATCGGGATGGTCAAAAACCTCTCGTAACATCGTCTCGAACTGGGCGGGCGGGCAGGCGGGCAGGCAGGCAGGCAGCTGACGAACTGGCGAAGAGTGGAAGCAGAACCAGAGCATATAACCGGGAGTGATGATTGATGAGCCACAGGTGCGGTGAGCTGCAGCTGGTGATGAGCTGCAGGTGTGAATCACAGCCAGCTGAGATGAACCTGCTGAACACGCCCACACAAACAAGACTGACAGGGATAAGGGGAAGGGAGGAGACAGCATGATAAAACCCTAACATATTTAATTCAGAAATTGTATGATGGATAAAACAAATATGCACAATCCTTATCAGTTTGTCCTAATTATATTCCCACACCAAAAGTAACCAATACAAATTCACAATCATGCTCTTTTCCTACTATAAACTGTACGCATAGGGACTGTACCCAAAGGTCTAGCTTATATTCATTACAATTAGTATAAAACCGAAAAAAACAAAACTTCACTCCATCCTTATATGTGCAAAGTGATGATATCATTATTTTACTAGTTAACACTTTACATGAATTTGTGCGTTAAAATGCTTTTTCCACTTAAAATTCAGTTTGTCACACCATTGGACAAAAAAAAGTACCGGTATGCCTCTGTTTTGTACAAAGTAACATTTATTGTTTCTTGTTCGGAATAATTAAAAAAAAACATTAAAATATAGTTTCAACTTCAAGTTCAAATGTTTGTTGTACAATAAAGTCAGAAGAAAAAAACGTTCCCATAAAAAAGACTTGTAACATTTACAATCCCTGTATCATTCGTTCTTTTCATATTCAATTGAGGTTCCAAAATTGGAAAATGAAAACATGGTTCGTTAATTTGTTATTCGTATTTAAATCTGATACCAAAAAACGAATGGGTCATTTTGATTTTATGCTCAGACCAAAAATAAGAAATGAAATAACGGGCCACAAACCGATTTTGATATTTAATTTGTTTGATTTGTGTGAACCGGAAGTTATTGTCTTGTTAGCTTGATTCATTTCTGATTAACGTTAGCCTTCAAAACCATCATGGAGAGTTTCATTTTGTTCAGAGGAAGTAAACTGGTGACTGTCAAGGAAAACGACATGACTACAGAAAAAATCGCAAAGATCTTCCAGGTAACTTATTGTTGTCATTGAATAAGTTTTATTCATTCTGTAAAATTCCACTGACGTAACATTAACAGTTAGCTAACTTTACAAGCTTAGGCCTACTAACGTTACACTGTACCCCTTCCTTCACTGTTTACATTTGCAAAGGTACATGGCCCCAGTCTCTACAGTCCCTGACAAAAGTCTTGTCGCTTGTGTACAAATTGACCCTGAAGTTCCGTCGAAATATAGTTCTAATCAAGATTTATTTACAAAAATGGCTCATTTAATCCCAACAGCTTTTGTAATAATTTTTCAGTGCAAAAAGAAACTGTCAAAAAGTATTCTAATATTCACAGCTTGGTAAAGCCCATTGAGTCAATTTTGCAAAGACATAATGTTTGTCGCCTTGTCATATGAGCTTCACCTGTGACTAATAATGGATCAATTAGGTCTCAGGTGTGTTAAATCAACCCCAGTACACTAGACCTTCACTCAACTGCAACTAGACCTCTGCAAACAGGCCTAAGATTCACCCTGAGACTAAAGTTTGATTATCAAGAGGCTGAAGACCAGATCCACTGCTGATGTGGCAGACACCTCACATGTGTCTCAGCATCAAGTACAGAGGATTAAAAGACATTTGAAGACACTGGAGACGTTTTTGACAACCCGTCGCAGACCCCGCAAGACAACTGCTCGAGAGGACCGTTTGTTGGCTCGAAAATCCAAGGCCAGCCCATTTTCCACTGCAGCAGAGCTCCACCAGACCTGGTCCCCTGAAGTCCCTGTGTCAACCATAATGGTTTGTTGGATTCTGTCTCGAAATGGCCTCCATGGTGAAATATGTGACCAGAAGCCAGCACTAAACAAAAGCCAATTAAAACACCGTGTGGCATTTGCCAAGGCCCACAGCCTGCTAAAAGGATGGAAGCTCCACCAAGATGCTCCAGGATTGGCCGGCCCAGT
>NC_045747.1:22803279-22805288 GCF_008692095.1 Etheostoma spectabile | reverse complement strand
GAACATCATTGAGCATATGTGGGGTAGGATGAGGAAGCATGGAAGACCAAACCAAAGAATAATGATGAACTCTGGGAGGCAGCAAGACTGCTTTCCTAGCTATTCCTGATGACTTCATCAATACATTGTATGAATCCTCGCCAAACCGCATGGATGCAGTCCTTCAAGCTCATGGAAGTCATACAAGACATTAAATTTGAATCTCACAGCACCACTATTTAATTTGCTGACATATTTTAAGTATTTGTAGTAAATTTGTTCAATTTATGTATAGGCGACAAAACTTTTGTCTTGCCAAAATTTGACCTTTTTGTCTTGTTTAAATAAATCTTTTTTTAGTAAAACTAATTTATTTCAGTGCATTGAACATCATTTGGGAGGGTTTTAGCTTTTCATATGAGCTATTTCTTACACCAATTGATTAATTAAAAGTCAGGTTAATAGCAGGTGTTTCTACAAAATAGATAAGCGACAAGACTTTTGTCAGGGACTGTATATTACTGATGACAGTAATATAGCACTTTTCCTGGGCCTGATGGCCATTTTAGCACTTTAGACCTCACAGTAAGGGGGAATTACAAGGGAGCAGCATGGAGGACTCAGCTACCTTCGTCAGCAGTGTGCCAGTACACAACACTACCAGCTTTTCTTTCCACCACCCACCCAGCGCTGCTGCAGGTTCTGCTCCAAGGGCTTCAGCAAATCCAAGAGCTACCCTGACAAAAACATTCCAACGGTGACCAAATAAAACTTACCTTCAGAACAATGTTAAGAGTGTGTTATACACTTAAAGTTGTATCCAAGGCAATGCTCTGCTTGTTATGATAGCCATAACTATGTACAGACGTTTAACATTTATTCTCAAGTGTGACTTTAGCATATTTGACACGGATAATATTTCAATCAGGAGAGACATGTTTGCAGATATGCAGATAAGATTTATTGTACAGCTCAATAAAATGTACAAAGTTTTTAGCAATTACACTCCCCTAAGTACATCAGGATAACAACTGAATGGATTTAGGAGTGCACCGAATACAAGTCAGGTCTTCCCGAAAGAATTTACGCTGAGCAACATATCTGCAGAAGAATGAGCTTTCAATGAAAGGCCTACATTATGTTATCAAGTCACTGTACTTTAGTTGCATAATTCACTTGGACGCATTTGATAGTCTGTATTATTAATGTGGCCTAAACAATCAGTAAAATAATTGTGGTCTGTTATTAATATACAGGAACATCTTCACCGCTGAGCTTGTGGATGCCAAGTTGGAGACTAGCACAACACTAACTGTGTGTTTCTCGGAATTTGAGGCTTCTGTTACGTTTTAGAGAATCTAAGACACAACTATTGACTTATTTTGGTGTAGATGTTGCAATTCTTTTTCTGTCCAGTTTCTAGGAATGTATGAGATTTAGGGTCGATATTATGGACTTTGATTTTGTTTAT
Organism: Etheostoma spectabile; assembly: GCF_008692095.1. Classification (NCBI taxonomy): domain Eukaryota; kingdom Metazoa; phylum Chordata; class Actinopteri; order Perciformes; family Percidae; genus Etheostoma; species Etheostoma spectabile. Next base: position 22,803,838 of record NC_045747.1, on the reverse strand, counting down.
TGTGTTAATCAAAAATAATTCTGAATAACGAATTAGAATCCCAGATTAATGAAGTAACAGCAGGTAACATTGTGCATAAATTGTCCCTGACTGAGGCCCAAGCATTAGCTGTTAGAGATGCCTTTGACTGTAGTGTCCGCAAAAGTAATTTTTTATTTATATTGTTTTCTTTAAAAACCTGTATTACCCATAATTCAGAAGTTGTTAAAAAAACACACACTTTGCAATGTCTTATTTAGCAAAGAATGACAATTGATAATTAGATAAATCCCAGGTCATGTGTTCTATAACCACAAATGTGGATATAGTAAATAAACTGACAATACCATAGACAAAGTTTAGTCTATATACATATACCATATATAAGTACAACTAATTAACTCTTTCCATTAAGAACATAGACCAAATATATCAATTCAATTCAATCAAATACTGTAGTTTTTAAAACTGATTTCTGAAGTGGCAGGTCCAATGGTTGAGCCCATGGTTTCATCATTAAAGAGTGGCAGAGCAATTCTACCTTTTGCCCAAAATGTTGAGCTGATGATTTTGGTGACAA
>NC_045747.1:22801507-22803269 GCF_008692095.1 Etheostoma spectabile | reverse complement strand
CTAACTGGACTTTCTGATGCATTGGGAAGCATACTGTGGGAGTTAATACTGTGCATTCATGCATAACTGCATAGTTTTACTGTTCTTTGTGTTCAATATCAATTTAGTTGTGTAACACGTCAATTCTACAGTTTAACCAAACTCTTTTTTTGCTCATTTAAATAGTGTGAAAGCTAAGGTATAATCTCAGATTTGCACTTCATGTTGTATATTTCCTTAAATTGTTTGCATTTGGCAACTCTTGAAATGTTGTACATTGAGTAGGCTAATCACAATAGCATAGTTTTGTTGCTTGTGTTTCAGCAAGGATCCAAACTCCTGTTCATACATGTTCGCCACAACAGAGGCATTGGACAGCAGCTCTTCAAAGATTTTAGCTGGATCGCCACCCGTTGCGAGTTCATGGTGGTTATCCCACGTCCTAAAACAAAGGAGAAAATAACAAAGCATGCTATTTATGCTGTATGTGCTTTGAGTGTGAAAATAACTGCTTCAAAGGGTTCAGTTTAGCATACCTGGGATCCTGTGTGCATTCCACAATTGCACCACTCTGCCTAGTCCAATTAGGCTTAATTGACATGTCAGGTACGAAATGCAGAATTTAGTCATATTGTGCTCCATGTTGAAGACTTCTTGGTCCAGCAGGTGTACCAAGGCCTGTTTCAATGGGTAGTTAAAGCGATTGTTCACCTCGGGCCAAATCCTTTCCACTCGAACATTCTGTTGAACACAAAACACGATTTTAGATGGAATGAAAATGTAATAAATTATAGATTATTTTGGGAAGTTAATTCCAATTTTAAATGCTTTTACTCCTTATTTGCTAGAATAAAAAAGTTTGATTATATTAGTTGCACTGTTTGTCCATATGTACAAAACCTTACCCTTGTAGATGTTGTTTGAAGGTATGGTGGCCTGCTAGGGTTGTGTCTATGTCTTGACAGTATGTACAAGCACATGTAAAACTCCCTGCCGTGGTCGACCCTGAGTTAGTCCCACATCACATGGTTAACCACTGCAGATCTGGGATAAAACAATGTCTACATTTTACAGAAAATATGACAAATACATTGGTTCTATAATTACACCCCCCCCCTCCACAGTCAGCCACCAGCCAGCTAGCAACCAGCCCGGCCAGTGCTTAACTCCGGTGCTAAGGACACTAACGGCAGTTTACTGAATCGTACTGACCCGAATCAGAACAGTGGCCATTTGTAATGTTACACCTCTGTTACCGGTAACAATGCCCCTCCCTGAATAATTCAGATCAACTCCGAGATATGCGTTCGGAGATTTATTGTCTAGTTGAAAGTAGGAAAAAACATTAAGAAAAGAAAATCCAGTTGCCCGAAAAATACTGCAAAAATGGAATAGATGAAGAAAACTTTTGATGGAACTGCATTAAACCGCCATGCAGGTGTATAAATAGACTGATTATTGTTAGACCAACCCCCATGGCATCCTACAAGACGTAATAGGTGAAAACTATAAACAATAAACAAACATAATATACGTGGCTCCTATATTCCAGCCCCAAATTATTATACTGTAAAAATAGTAATTAATACACACAACATAGGAGACCTGTAGAAAGAGGAAAAAAAGCTCCTTGAAGTAAATGTGCTTTATTTTATATAGCGTTTTTCTAGTCTTAACGACTACTGAAAGCGCTTTTACATCATACAGGAAACATTCACCATTCAGACACATTCATACACTGCGGCCGAGGATGCCGTACAAGGTGCCACCTGCTCATCAGATA
>NC_045747.1:22798702-22801497 GCF_008692095.1 Etheostoma spectabile | reverse complement strand
CACACACATTCACACTCCGATGCGCAGCATTGGGGGCAACTCTGGGTTCAGTGTCTTGCCCAAGGACACTATGTCATGGAACTGCAGGGCCAGAGATTGAACCACCAACCTTCCAATTGGCAGGCAACCGCTCTACCACTGATGTACCACTGACATGTGTTAAGTATACAATGTCATATTCTTCTTTTCTTTAGAGGGGTGAATTTACCGCCCTTCATGTCAAGTCCAGTCAAGGAAAGTCAGTGTGTAAAAGTCAATAGGTGAGAGAATCAGATACTACTCCTTACGACTCGTCTGCCTCCTGCAGGAGGCAAACTTGGGTGATGGGCCTGTCTAGACAACTGGTCTTGGTTTTAATCTGGTCTGTACCAGTCTTACTAGCCCTCTTTTGTTTGAATTATCCTTCCAGTCAACCATGAGTTGCGAGGAGCTGAGTCATTAACTATGAATATGATATCTCCAGGAATGAAGTTTTGTTTTACACCTGACCACGTTTGACACTCCTGTAGGTCTTGGCATGACCTCTATCAGAGGCCATATGCTGACAGCTTCTGACGAGCTCTGTTGGCTGTCCCCTGGTGTACTGCTTGAGGAAGTGTAAGCAGTCTCTGGCGTTGTTAGTTTTGCGTTCAATGCTGTGCTCAAATGCTTTTACAAATGTCTGATATTGTAGAGGATCACCATCAAAGACCTCAATCTCTCAATTCAGCATAGATGAGAGACACTACACCTGAGCTAACAAAGCTGTTATTTCATTTTGTTTTTCAATGATTGAAAATACAGGATTTTGTTCGCTGCTTCCTGACACCCCTGCTGCATTGTGTGAGGTTATATTTGATGAATGAAATTCTGTGCTGGGGCGTTGTGATGAATCTTGCTGTCTCTGTGGCCCAGTGTGGCTCAATAATGTGGGCTTAGTTCTAAGTTTTCCATTTCCATCCTTCCATCCAGATCTTGCTGGGGTCAGCATTGTCACCTGCTGGCTGACTTTGTCGATCCTATTGACTGCTTTGAGGCAAGAATAAACCAGCTTCAGCACTGAGCACTTTTGTTTTGTATTTTCCTCTCTCAAAATATGATTACATGCCATCAGATATGACACTTGGATTAGGAGACCCTCTGAGCACGTTCACTTTAGCCCTGGTTGCTGCAATTTCAACTTGAAGTTTGAGTTGCTTTCTTTTTCCGTGGTTATGGTTATCCTTCAGTAAATGTTGCCGTGCAATGAGTGCAGCCATATCTGCCTCAGCTTTAATCCACACTGAAGAGGTGGTTGAACAACTGGCTTGATTGTCTGTGGCTTCTGCCCCTTGCAGAACTTTGTCTTCCTGAGTTTCCACTTCCAACATTAGAGACACTGTCACTTGGTTTTGTATCATCTTGTGTTTCATGTGTCACAGTATCAAGCATTTTGACGGCAGAGATGCAGGTTTAACCTGGACCTGTTGGTTGTCTTGGCTTATACTGTATAGTGCTGTATTTACATTCCTATTGTCGTGAAAAGGTCTCCCCAGTTCAGATAGCCATCTCTTTTGTATCCTGAGCAAATCCAGTGGTGCTTTCTCTGATGCGTGTAATAAATTCCTTCTGTTTTTCCTTTTCTTCTTCAGAAAGTAAGGGAATCACTACTTCATGTTGCAGAGTTATGTCTTCAAACAATTGTATTATATTTCCCAGTTGTAATTGTGCAATAGAGGCACCATGCAGTTGCACAAGTGTATAAATAGACTGCTTATCATCAGACCAACCCCCATGACGTAATAGGTGAAAACTATAAACCATAAACAAACATAATATTCGTGGCTCCTATACAGGTAAGGCACCACAAGGAATAATACTAATAGTAATTTGCGCCCACAGCCCTAGTATTTAGGTTATTGCACTATAATGACTAATACATATGTTTATATTTGTGTCATTTATGTATTTCATGATGTACTTCATAGCCGTATTTATGTAAAGAGGTGCAAAAAATGGAAGATCAGTTGTTCGGGAAGATAGGCTACAAGTCTCCCTCAACTGCAGCCTGGGTTAAAGCAACACTGGTAAGCTACACCAGTGCTATTGCCTTGGAAATGCAACATGCGGTCTCTGTCATTTTTTAGTTTCTGATTTTTTTTATTGATTTTATTTTATGTCTGTCATGGAAGTTTTCTGTTCAGCAGGAGAGGAAAAGTACGACTTTGTTAAAACAAAATAAAGACAGTTGAGCAAAAGTACTGAGTTGGTTTCGTCGTATTTTTATTACACTCTGCAGACAAAACAGTTACAAAGTTTACAGCAGCAACTGGCAAAGATAAGTAGCGAAACCCTGGTCTTATATTCTCTTTTCTCCAACAAGAGGAGACCTTGTTTGGGAAAGTGCCTAATCTTAGCAAAACAATTAATGTTAACACACAAGTTTGAGCCACTTCTACGTCTTTTCTACATCTGTCCCTCATGTTTGAGTCACTAGCAGTCGTTTATCTTAGCTGCCAAAGGCAACCTGGTGCTGTTGTTCACGTACAGATAGAAGATGTTCTGACTGTGCACCCTTATATACATAGCTTGTGACAACTGTGTCTTTCAGACTTTAAAAGAAGAATTACAGTCAATTTCAATACGTAGCTCTGTTGTTTTTAAATGTGGAGTGGTCAGTAGCAAAAAAAAGAATCGGTGCTGCCTACACTGTGTTATCCTCCTGCTAAATTTTGCACCCAACAGGCTTAAACAGGGACAGTTTTAAATGTTTTTAGACAATAAACACGTTCAAAATGTCATTACAAGTTCCTACCCATGTGCAGTGATTCCTTCCG
>NC_045747.1:22794435-22798692 GCF_008692095.1 Etheostoma spectabile | reverse complement strand
GAACACAGTGAATTTGACTGCAGTAGATGTGACAGAAAGTGTTTTGACTAGTGTGGACTTCACCGGAAAACAGGAAATAAACAGAGGTATGTGCACTGACTGAATTAACACAACGTTTATGCCTGTCTGTCACATCTACTAATTCGTCAAATTCACTTGGAAGGAATAACGGCACATGGCTAGGCACTTGTAATGACATTTTGAACATGTTTGGAGGCTAAAAACACATTTAAAACTTGCTCTGTTTAAACCTGTTGGGGGCTAAGTCTAGCAGGAAGAAAACACAGTGCACCGATTGGTTTCATTTTTTTTCTCTAGTGACAGCACTCCAAATTTAAAAACAACAGAGCTATGTATTGTTATTGACCAGAATTCTCCTTTAAGGCACCAACCTTCAACTAGTGAATTTAGGGACAAACAGCTGTGACTCTTCGTAAGGGAGAGGACACATACAAAATAAATTGAATGAAGTCCTATACCTGAAAATCCTAGTAATGAATAATATATTAATAGTACAGAAGAATATATGAAATCATACTTAAATGTAATTATCACATTACATGTCATATGAAATAGAAAATGAGAATAAAGCAGTTTAAAAATTTTCTAATTCCCTTTTAATAATAAAAAAGAAAAACGCCTTGTGTTTAAATTTTGTATTTTAAAACGAAAATCAATTGTTTTTTTGTTGCTCTCATGGGAGTTTTCATCATTTTCATGCGTGAAAAGGTTAGCTCACAGACATACGTGCTGCCAAAAAGTGTGGACATCTTCATAGCATGCCTTCTAGCCTGTCTTGTTAGGGAGGGCGGCATAGAATTCAATGAGACTTTTGGGTTTAAATGAGTCTTTGAAACATCACAGTAACTCAGTCAACTCAAACTGACAGGAAGGCAGGGCTTTGACAGCAAATGTCGACAGCAAAGGGGTTCTGGAAAAGGCACTGCTCAGTTGACAGGCCAGGCAATGATTTGCCTTCAATGAATGATGGTAAATCATTGACTGGTCAATGCTCTTGCTGTTGCTCTCCTATACTGGAGACGCAAGCAGAAAATTAAGAAGAGATCCCTGTGGGTGAAATACTACCTGACGGAGAGGCATCAATATGGGGAGTTTCATCATCTGGTGGGCGAGCTGCGCCTCAATTTCAGGGAGTATTTATGGGTATTGTGCTGTCAGTTTGACGAAATCCTCCACCGCGTTGGTCCACAGATCAAGAGAAACAACACCCGGTTTTGGAAATGTATTTTTCCAGCTGATCACCTGGCCATTTGTCTCCGGTGAGTTTCTACTCTGTCTCTATCCCCTTGATATTACATATTCAATAATCTCAGTGTTTTTCTTCTTCTAAGCATAGCCCAGTATTTGTAGTCTACAAAGACCATGGCCCTGCAACTGAATCTTTTTCCCAACAATGAAACCAATTAAAAAACATACAATAACTGATTACATGGTGGAATTGTATCATTGCATTATTGTATTATTTCAATATTTTAATTATGTTCTTTCAGACACCTGGCGACTGGTGATTCCTACCACTCCATCTCCTACTGCTTCCGACTGGGCTGGAGCACTGTGTCTATCATTGTGCCTGAGGTGGCCAAGGCTACCTGGGAGGAGCTAGTAGGGGTGTACATGCCTTTGCCAAAGGAGATTGATTGGCAGGATATCGCGGCGCAGTTCTAGGTTGACCGTGACTTCCCCAATTGCCTGGGGTCCATTGATGGGAAGCATGTAAGGAATGTGGCACCACCCAATTCAGGCTCCCTTTTTATTTTACAAGAGGACCTTCTCCATTGTTCTCCTCGCAGTTGTGTAGCCAACCTCTGCTTCCATATTATTGATGTGGGTGCCTTTGGTCGTGGGAGTGATGGAGGCACACTGAGGGTCAGCCTTTGGTCACACTCTCCAGACAGTTACCTTTGGAGTCAAGCCAGATGCCATCATCCCTGGAGCAGAGGATCTTAGGCCACTCCCTCACAATTTTGTGGGGGACAAAGCCTTCCTGTTGCGCAGTCACCCAACGTGTGTCATCCACAACATTCATCGCTGTGATGCCCCAGTCCCACGGCAGTTTGTGATAAGGTCATGTTATTTTGATCAATTGATTTGTCAACAGGGACACGAGTTTCTTGTTCATTTCACGGTGGTCACCATGAAATGACACTGGGCTGCTCTGGGGGATGTAACAACGAGGAAATGAAACGCCACACGAGGTAGATGGTGACAACAACTAACACCAGGACACAATCCGCGGTCCCTGGGTGATGCAACAATGGGGAAATTAAATGGCACACACCAGTGACAACAACGGGACAGTTATGGTTAGGAAAAGAACAACAGGGAAAGGAACCGTCACACGCAGGAGACTTCAACAACGGGACAGTTGTGGTTAGAAGAAGTACGCAGAAATGAAACACCACACGTGGTAGACAGTAACAACAACGGCCGTCGGGACTCGATCCACGGTCTCTGGGGAACACAACAACGGGGAAATGAAACGCCACACACCAGTGACAACACCGGGACGATTATGGTTAGGAAAAGAACAACAGACAAAATTACGTTTGTTGTTAGAAGAAGGTGAACGCGGAAATGAACTGCCACATGCAGGACGTGATCCCTGGTTTCCAGGTGAAAGTCCTGTGTTGTTTGACCCATCCACTACCCCAACCAACCTCCTCACGCTGATTTTTGGCTTTTAAATACTACTCGCTACCATAATCGTGCTTTTATCACGAAAGATGCTTCCCATTAAAATACATGACTTTAAAAAAAATCGTGTCCTTATACATGGATCAATACATTAAATAACGACACCGTTTCACAAACTACCATGAGACTGGGCTGTACCTCGAGACCCAGGGAGAATCGAGCCCCCTACCCCTCTGCTAAGCTTGCCCAGTGTCACCCAACAAGGTGCCAATAATTCCACCACAGAGGCAGTTCATGTCAGAGCGGCCTGTACAACATACTTTTCCTCTGAGGCAGGAGGTGTCCACTAGGGATGAGCGAGTACAGCATTATCTGTATCTGTATCTGTTTACCACATGAATTATCTGTATCCGGATCCGTACTCGGACTGGGTGGGGCCTAACCGGAAGTGGTCAGATTAACCCGGAAGTGGGTCGGGTTCTCTTGAAATGTGCGGGCTTTAAACGTATGTTATTTAAGCATGCAATTGATATGATTGATCAAAAATTGTTATTTGTATTGCTGATTAGAAAACTATTACATGACAGCATTGAGCTTCAGATCAATGGTGTTGTCATGGTAACAAACAAACTATATACAGAACGTTTTGCAACAATGAATACACAACATGCGGTTGCAATTAAATAAAATGTAATGAACAAGAGCTTTCTTTTTTAACTTTTTATTTTTTTAGATCAGTGTGATTTTTTTTTTTTGGTTCTTTTTTATTTTTATTATCACACCAGGTATATGTATGTGTGTGTGTGTGTGTGGTGTGTGTGTGGTGTGTGGGTGTGTGTGTGTTTGAGTAAGAAAGAGACAGAGAGGAGAGGGGGCGGGGGGCAGCTGACCCAGCTGAGTTGCATTTAAACCAAGCAGCATGTCTGAAACCCACGTTCACAGAAATCTACTGGTTAAGTAGGACTACAAACCCCACGTTCACCAGAAATCTACTGGTTACTATGTAAGGACTACAAACCGAAGTTAAAAACAAACCTGAAGCTGAAGAAACCCTAAACGTTAACGGAACAGATCCGCAGACCCGACTGCCTGCCTGACGGAGCGGGAGCGCGAGGGCGAGCGAGCGAGAGAGAGAGAGAGAAAGAGAGAGAGAGAGAGAGGGAGAGAGGGAGTGCATTTCTCCATGTTCTGTGTGTGTGTGTGATTGATCCGAGCGGGTTTGTAGGCGGGGGGGGGGCGCTGTGACTATCACAGAACGCTGCGCGGCCAGTTGAGGAGTTGTATTCAATCCGAGCACGGATATTGACTCATATTACTCGGATAATACTTGTACTCGGCAAAAGTGCTTTATCCGTACCGGATACTCGGATCACCCCTAGTGTCCACCGATATGATCCTGTCTCTCTCTTGCAATTCAACCCAAAATGAAACCACAATACTGAATAAGAGTTAAAGTGATCTTTATTATACTAATGAGATACTACATTCTTTGTGTGTGTGTGTGTGTGTGTGACAGAGTGAGGTAGAAATGAAAAAGTGACAACGATTAGCTTCAAAGCGAGTAGCCACTCTAGAGTCATTGTGAGAGTAACAAAGTGCCCC
>NC_045747.1:22793930-22794420 GCF_008692095.1 Etheostoma spectabile | reverse complement strand
CCCCCCCCCCCCCCGTGTTTTGTGACCACTGTGGAAAATCTTTAGCAGGAAAAGTTACCCCCCGATTTCATAACTCCATACCAGTCTCTCGTTGACTGACTCGTTTTATTTGTCATGTGTCCGTGCTTTCGAACACCTGCCCAACTCTACCTCTGATTGGCTTACCATAAAATTGTACTCAACGTCAGCCAATCATCAGCATTTCTGTGCTCGTCTCATGCACGGCCCACTAACCAAAGAAGAAAAAATGTCTTTGCCTCTTGGCTCAGAGAGCTAGTTGGTCTGATGAAAAAAAAAAAAGCTTTAATTATAATAACACGCCGCATTTTCCGGCAGTAACGGTAACAGCGTAATTAACATGGGAAGAGTAATCAATTGGATTACTTGTTACTTAAAAAAGTAACGCTGTTATTTTATAACTTTTTTTTTCACAATAAACCATAATGCATTGTTTTTTGTTTAATTGTGTAAATAGGTCTTTTATTTTGAA
>NC_045747.1:22790498-22793920 GCF_008692095.1 Etheostoma spectabile | reverse complement strand
TTTGATGACTTCACATAACCAGGAAATTCTTTTTCCCTGCCCCTTTTCCGGACATGTACCACACTGAAGACCATGTTCTAGTATCAGCCAAAATGTAGTTGTTTTTCTTAATTTCTTTGAAAACAAAAATTCTGGGTTATCTGGGGTAAGTAAACTTTTAATTTCCATCATTTAAAATGCTATATTCTTCTGTAAAAGGCTAAAATTAATTTGTTGCCATAGGGCAACCTTATGCAAATACTGAAGTGAAATGTGTAAGTTTAGCCTAATGGGCTCCAATTGAATTACTATAACTTTAGGATACTCTGGGTGACCTATAGCTCACTCAGTCAGTGCACTTGACCCATGTAGGCTGAGTCCTGCAGTGGCCTGGGTTCGAATCCAGCCTGCGGCCCTTTGATGCGTGTCATCCCCCATCTCACTCCCCCTTTTGCAACTGTCTATCTAATAAAGTGTAGCCCATCTAAAATGCACAGGGCCAAAGTACTGTAATTGCTGTAATCCTCCATTCCCCTAGGTGGCGCTGCTTCATGCTTATAGGCTGAACCGCTCTAAGTTGCGCGGCTGAAGAAGATCAACGTCTTCTTCTTTCTTTCTTTTCATTTTCCCTTGTCGAAAAGCAGATCGCCAGATGAAGACAGAGTGAGGGAAAAGAGTGAAATAGACACTTTAACACAACAGAGAATTGATTGCAGCATTGATATTGAGCTAGTAAAAGTGGCAAGAAGCCTTAGATATTTGATGACTGCCGTTCACCTTTCATTTCCTTTGAAAGAAGTTTTAGAATCTCCGGTGAGTGAGACTGAAAGTTAACTACATGCTAGCATGCTGCCTTAAGTTCATTAAAAGAGCAGAGAGATAAGCTACTTTTATAATGATATATTCTGTGCATTTTATGTTACTTTGCTGTTCCTGTTATGTCCTTGACAACTTAAGAAAAAAACCAGTCGGAGATGATTGATATGTTATCTTTGTAAAGCCGCCATTACGAGTTGTGGCGCCTTCTTGTACATGTGCGTTGTTGAAAATAAGACGGCGCAACGTGAATCCATATATGTTTATTTAGCTACAAGGTTACTCTAAGGGCTAATATTTTGAGGCCTAGAGCAAGCATAGAGGATGTTTGCACGTCTTTTGCCGTGCTATTTGTAGCTATACGGTTTTAATGAGTCCAGTTACCTTTTGGTTAGCTTAAACCTGTAAAATGTAGCATTATTCACGTGTATTTTTATTGACTGTCTTAGGTCATATTTGAGGTGGTATGTTACACAGTGTGTTTTGTTCATGTTTAAACTGAGTAATATAGAACTGGATTTGAGTGACAGGAATTTCAAATGTGTTAATGATAAAGCCATGTACAGCTACTAATTGGACATTTTTCATTGCTGTATGCAGATTGGTTTTTTTTGTTGTGCATATTCTGCCACTGTCGAGAAAGAGAGAGAGAGAGAACAAGAGAGATACGGCGAGCCAGCGAGCCAGTGATTCAGCGATCCAGCGATTCAGGGATTCTGGACCCAGTGATTTCAGTGATTCTGGAGTGTGGACCAGCGCCCACCAACCCTGGTGGACTACACTCTTTTGGATACAGATAAGATTTATGAGATCTCCAACCTTATCACACTGCCCGAGTAGTGATTTGAACAAGGCCTAACTGAACTGAACTGCATTGAACTGACTGACTGACTGATTTCTTTTAAGCTGACGCTATTATTTGGGGGGAATCTTTTGTCCTTGTTGTTTTCCATGTGTTATTAATATCTGTTGCAATATTGAAATAAATGTTTTGATACTGTTTTGCTACTCAAACAGTGTCTAGCCAATTCACTTCGAGAGCCGAACCTAATTCTGATTCCTAGTACTAAATATTCATTATACAGATCATAGTGTATTACGTTGATACCTCAAGTTACGGAAGTTACAAAGGAAAAAAAAAATTATAATCTTAAAAAAAACTTTAGATACTCCGACACTTTTTTGCAATTATTTACAATATTTTAAAAGGAAACATATAAAAGGCATTTATAGTAGTTATTCCAGCCATTTTTGATAATTATATATAGAATTATTAATTACACCCTGTAAATGAATTGTTTGCTAATAATTAGTTATTCCAAAGTAAATCATTTTGGCTCACCCAAATTATCTTTTGGTCCACTGACATTTAAAGTCAATATACCCTTCTTCTTTAATAGGGATTTCCTGCAGGAAGATAATATCTCAGAAACACAACACAAATGGGTAAGTTAATTTTCCTGGTAAAGTTAGCTAACTTTGCGTTGTTCAGCGTCGCAGTCAGTATTTACTAGACGCTATATAAAGTACTGAACTTTAGCAACCATGATTACACACCAAACATGTCTGCTATGTACCGTTTGTGTTTCAGAGCATTCACGCTTTGTAAAGTCCCCGCGCAGACCGTCGGTGGGCGATGTCCACCGGTGAGCTCTCTGGTTCTGACCTCTGGACTTCGTATAATCTTATAGAGGTTACGGAGAAGCTTATGACAACGACTGGGTGTATCTGTGACAGCGAGCCGGCGGGGACACTGTCACAGGGGGCAGAGGAAGAAGACCGGGAAGTTTGGGAGGGTTTGATGTGCTACTTGAAAAGCGAAATAAACTTTTCTATATATATTGTCTTGTTTTTTTAAAGTAACAGTGTGCAATATGGAAACACATGAAGCCGCTAGTAGCCCGAACAGTTGAAAAGTGAGAATAGTGCAGAGAGTGGATAATCTGTCGGTGTCCGCTAGATTTGTTTTAAATGTCCCGTTTGTTTCTGAAAACACACTCGCACTCTTGTTTGCTAAAAACGCAGTCATAAGTGACGATTCTCTCCGACCAACCAGCGGTCTGCAGGTTTTCACGTCACCTTTTGGTATCGCCTGCTCCTTTGGACACCTCGACCGGTAGTACTAAAAAAGTACCTGGTAGCAGTCCCAGGGACTTTTTTTCGTAATGGAAAACCAAAAAGCGAGTAGAGCCAGCAAGTCAAGTAGATACCATGCAGTGGAAAACCGCCATTAGTGCTCTACCGGATCAAGATCAGGTCCGATAAATGGTACCACGCATCTTCTTTCTCAGTGGATATGACCTGGTAGAAGCAAGTTGCTATATCGTCGTGACCTCCTCTCTTAGGACAGGGAGTGATGAACTTTCCATTGTTGGACTTCAAATCCGGTGCCTCCTGCCTGTGCATGGAGAAGAAATCGCCAAGAAAGAAATGTGAGACCTGCTCACCTGTGGTTGGAAAAAAAGCGAGGCCGCAACAACTTTGTGCCCCCGATCCTGTCAGAAGGGACAGCACAAACCACTGATCCTTGCATGTATTGAAAAAAAGAGGCAAAATGCCAGGTGTAAAAGCATAGTGAGAAGCAATGCTCCAAATGTGATGTCTTCCTCGGCATTACCCACAACTGA
>NC_045747.1:22788951-22790473 GCF_008692095.1 Etheostoma spectabile | reverse complement strand
CCCGTGAGTGAGACTGAAAGTTAACTACATGCTAGCATGCTGCCTTAAGTTCATTAAAAAGAGAGATGCTACTTTTATAATGATTATTCTTGTGCATTTTATGTTACTTTGCTGTTCCTGTTATGTCCTTGACAACTTAAAGAAACCAGTCGAAGATATTGATATGTTATCTTTGTAAAGCCGCCATTACGAGTTGTGCGCTTCTTGTACATGTGCGTTGTTGAAAATAAACGGCGCAACGTGAATCCATATATTTTTATTTAGCTACAAGGTTACTCTAAGGGCTAATATTTTGGCCTAGAGCAAGCAATAGAGGATTTTTGCCCGTCTTTTGCCGTGCTATTTGTAGCTATACGGTTTTAATGAGTCCATTACCTTTTGGTTAGCTTAAACCTGTAAAATGTCATTATTCACGTGTATTTTTATTGACTGTCTTAGGTCATATTTGAGGTGGTATTTCACACTTGTGTTTTGTTCATGTTTAACTGAGTTATATAAACTGGATTTGAGTGACAGGAATTTCAAATGTGTTAATGATAAAGCCATGTACAGCTACTTATGGACATTTTTCATTGCGTATGCAGATTGTGTTTTTTTTGTGGCATATCTGCCACTGTCGAGAAAGAGAGAGAGAGAGAACAAGAGAGATACGGCGAGCCAGCGAGCCAGTGATTCAGCGATCCAGCGATTCAGGGATTCTGGACCCAGTGATTTCAGTGATTCTGGAGTGTGGACCAGCGCCCACCAACCCTGGTGGACTACACTCTTTTGGATACAGATAAGATTTATGAGATCTCCAACCTTATCACACTGCCCGAGTAGTGATTTGAACAAGGCCTAACTGAACTGAACTGCATTGAACTGACTGACTGACTGATTTTCTTTTAAGCTGACTGACTATTATTTTTGGGGGGAATCTTTTGTCCTTGTTGTTTTCCATGTGTTATTAATATCTGTGCAATATTGAAATAAATGTTTTGATACTGTTTTGCTACTCAAACAGTGGTCGTAGCCAATTCACTTCGAGAGCCGAACCTAATTCTGATTCCTAGTACTAAAATATCATTAATACAGATCATAGTGATATTTACGTTGATACCTCAAGTTACGGAAGTTACAAAAGGAAAAAAAAAATTATAATCTTAAAAAAAACTTTAGGATACTCCGACACTTTCTTTGCAATTATTTACAATATTTTAAAAGGAAAACATATAAAAGGCATTTATAGTATGTTATTCCAGCCATTTTGTAATTAATATATTATATGAATTATTAATTACACACTAATGTAAATGAATTGTTTGCTAATAAAAATTAGTTATTCCAAAGTAAATCATGTTGGCTCACCCAAATTATCTTTTGGTCCACTGACATTTAAAGTCAATATACCCTTCTTCTTTAAATAGGGATTTCCTGCAGGAAGATAATATCTCAGAAACACAACACAAATGGGTAAGTTAATTTTCCTGGTAAAGTTAGCTAACATTTGCATGTGTTCAGCGTCGCAGTCAGTATTTACTAG
>NC_045747.1:22786907-22788941 GCF_008692095.1 Etheostoma spectabile | reverse complement strand
AAGTACATGAACTTTAGCAACCATGATTACACACCAAAACATGTCTGCTATGTACCGTTTGTGTTTCAGAGCATTCACGCTTTGTAAAGTCACCGCCGCAGACCGTCTGGTGGGCGATGTCCGACCGGTGAGCTCTCTGGTTCTGACCTGCTGGACTTCGTATAATCTTTATGAGAGTTACGGAGAAGCTTATGACAACGACTGGGATGTATCTGTGACAGCAGAGCCGGCGGGGACACTGTCACAGGGGGCAGAGGAAGAAGACCGGGAAGTTTGGGAGGGTTTGATGTGCTACTTGAAAAGGAAATAAAAACTTTTTTTATATATTGTCTTGTTTTTTTAAAGTAACAGTGTGCAATATTGGAAACGACATGAAGCCGCTAGTAGCCCAACAGTTGAAAAGTGGAATAGTGCAGAGAGTGGATAATCTGTCGGTGTCCGGCTAGATTTGTTTTAAATGTCCCGTTTGTTCTGAAAACACACTCGCACTCTTGTTTGCTAAAAACGCAGTCATAAGTGACGATTCTCTCCGACCAACCAGCACGTCGAGTCACCAGGACACGAGCCAGTGATTCAGCGATCCACGATTCAGGGATTCTGGACCCAGTGATTTCAGTGATTCTGGAGTGTGGACCAGCGCCCACCAACCCTGGTGGACTACACTCTTTTGGATACAGATAAGATTTATGAGATCTCCAACCTTATCACACTGCCGAGTAGTGATTTGAACAAGGCCTAACTGAACTGAACTGCATTGAACTGACTGACTGACTGATTTTCTTTTAAGCTGACTGACTATTATTTTTGGGGGGAATCTTTTGTCCTTGTTGTTTTCCATTTGTTTATTATATCTGTGCAATATTGAAATAAATGTTTGATACTGTTTTGCTACTCAACCAGTGGTCGTAGCCAATTCACATTCGAGAGCCGAACCTAATCTGATTCCTATACTAAAATATCATTACTACAGATCATAGTGTATTTACGTTGTACCTCAAGTTCGAAGTTACAAAAGGAAAAAAAAATTATTAATCTTAAAAAAAACTTAGGATACTCCGACACTTTCTTTGCAATTATTTACATATTTTAAAAGGAAAACTATAAAAGGCATTTATAGTAGTTATTCCAGCCATTTGTAATTATATATTAGTATGAATATTAATTACACACTAATGTAAAGAATTGTTTGCTATAAAATTAGTTATTCCAAAGTAATTCATGTTGGCTCACCCAAATTACTTTTGTCCACTGACATTAAAGTCAATATACCCTTCTTCTTTAAATAGGGATTCCGTCAGGAAGATAATACTCAGAAACACAACACAAATGGGTAAGTTATTTCCTGGTAAGTTAGCTAACATTGTGCATGTGTTCAGCGTCGCAGTCAGTATACTAGACGCTATATAAAGTACATGAACTTTGCAACCAGATTACACACCAACATGTCTGCTATGTACCGTTGTGTTTCAGAGCATTCACGCTTTGTAAAGTCACCGCCGCAGACCGTCTGTGGCGATGTCCGACCGGTGAGCTCTCTGGTTCTGACCTGCTGGACTCGTATAATCTTTATGAGAGTTACGGAGAAGCTTATGCAACGACTGGGATGTATCTGTGACAGCAGAGCCGCGGGGACACTGTCACAGGGGGCAGAGGAGAGAACCGGGAAGTTTGGGAGGGTTTGATGTGCTACTTGAAAAGCAATAAAAACTTTCTTATATATATTGTCTGTTTTTTTTAAAGTACAGTGTGCAATATTGAAACGACATGAAGCCGCTATAGTCCCGAACAGTTAAAAGTGAATAGTGCAGAAGTGGATAATCTGTCGGTGTCCGGCTAGATTTGTTTTAAATGTCCCGTTTGTTCTGAACACACTCGCACTCTTGTTTGCTAAAAACGCAGTCATAAGTGACATTCTCTCCGACCAACCAGCGGTCTGCAGGTTTTCACGTCACCTTTTGGTATCGCCTCGGCTCGCTTGGAACCTCGACTGAGGTAGTACTAAAAAAGTACCGGTAGCAGGTCCACAGGAGCTTA
>NC_045747.1:22785827-22786882 GCF_008692095.1 Etheostoma spectabile | reverse complement strand
AGGTCCCAGGGACTTTTTTTCGTAATGGAAAACCAAAAAAGGCGAGTAGAGCCGAGGCAAGTCAAGTAGATACCATGCAGTGGAAAACCGCCATTAGTGCTCTACCGGATCAAGATCAGGTCCGATAAATGGTACCACGCATCTTCTTTCTCATGCTGGATATGACCCTGGTAGAAGCAAGGTTGCTATATCGTCGTGACCTCCAGTCTCTGATGACAGGGAGTGATGAACTTCCATTGTTGGACTTCAAAATCCAGGTGGCCTCCTGCCTGTGCATGGAGAAGAAAATCGCCAAGAAAAGAAATGTGAGACCTGCTCAACCTGTGGTCTTGGAAAAAAAAGCGAGGCCGCAACAACTTTGTGCCCCCAGATCCTGTCAGAAGGGACAGCACAAACCACTGATCCTTGCATGTAATTGAAAAAAAGAGGTGCAAAATGCCAGGGTGTAAAAGCATAGTGAGAAGCAAATGCTCCAAATGTGATGTCTTCCTCTGCATTACCCACAACTGCTTTGTGGACTTTCATCAGGGGTAAAACCTGGGTTAGAATGCATTGTGTAATGTGGATTTGTTGATATTGACCATAAAATGATTTTACTGATGACCAAATGAGACAAATTATGTATATTAATATGAATTTGATAATATTAAACTGGAAATAAACTGTTTTTAAATCAAGTAAATTGTATCCATGTGTTGGGAACTGAAAGGCCACCATCCTCTTTACTGTTCTATAGAGTTGACATCTTAAGTTGTGGCTGGTTGCTTTTCCAGATAAATTTAGATACCGCTGATTAGTTTATCCCAACAACCAGCAGGAGGGGAGAGAGGTAGTATAGAGCTCACAAATTTAATCCTGGGTAAAACATCAATTTTAACCACTGAGATACAGGCTTGAATCAACATGGGGAGACCCATCCATTTTTCCAAATTTTTCAAAATTCAGAGCTTCAGAATAGTTATGTTTAATAATCTGGTTTAAGCAGAGGAAACTACTAGAACTGTTGGGTCATTGTAAATTCTGGAGTGTGGTCTAGACCTACTCTATCTGTAAAG
>NC_045747.1:22778397-22785817 GCF_008692095.1 Etheostoma spectabile | reverse complement strand
AGATAACTCTTGTTATGAATTGATACTATAAATAAAGTTGAATTGAAATTGAATTGAAGACCATAATGTCTAAATATTTCAACTGCTTAACAATGGGGATGTTGGCAGAGATGGCTGAATGGGCAGAGTCATTTTAAGTGAAGTATTTTACACTTTGACCAATTAATTTTAAAGCCTGATAAACTTCCATACTCCTCACCATAATCGATCGATGAATGGCTTGAGCCAGAGGCTCTAGAGCATGGGTCTCAAACTCGCGGCCCGGGGGCCAATTGCGGCCCGCGGGATGATATTTTGTGGCCCCCTACTTGACATCAAAGTTAAGTGTTAGTGCGGCCCGCGCGTTCTGAAACTTTTTGTCATTGCTCATGTCACTTATGGGCTACCGTAGTCTCGTGACAGCGGTGTAACCGTTGTCAAGCTAGCTAAGTGCCCTTTGTGGCAAATGCCTGAGGTTTGACAATGTGATGTCTGTTGTTGTGAAATTCACCAACCATATCAGATCTAGGGGTTTAAAGCACCGGCAGTCCCGCGCCCTTTTTTGAGGAAATAGAGGTTTTTTTTGGAATACTTGATGCGGCCCAGCTAAACCCAGACTCTACTTCCAGCGGCCCCCAAGTAAATTGAGTTTGAGACCCCTGCTCTAGAGAAATGTCAAAGGGGTAACCTTGGTAGCCCATCACCTCTATGACTGACCATAAAAATGACCATTCAAGTCTGTCAAAGGCTTTCATTGCGTCAAGAGAAAGACGTGACATTGGAGTCTTACTGTCCTTTGCCGCATCAACAAAGTGGAGAAGGCGTCTAGCATTATCTGCTGCTAGTTTTGTTTTTATGAATCCTGTTTGGTCAGAGTTTGCTAATTTTGACACGAGACTCCAAACGACTGGCAAGGAGCTTTGCAAAGATTTTTTAAATCAGAGTTAAGCAGGCTTAGAGGTCGATAGCTAGAGCACTCTGTAGGGTCCTTATCCTTTTTCAAGAGTAAGGAAATTAAGGCTGCGATAACGTCCCTTGAGAATTTGCCCTTTTCAATAGAGAAGTTGATCATGTCAAGAAGGAATGGGCCCAGTTGTTCCCAAAAAGTTGCATATAGTTCAGGGGGGATTCCATCAAAGTGATTTTTTCCTTTTGCATATTCTGTACTGCCACCCTCAATTCCTCTATAGTAATCAATTTGTCCAAGCTAGCTGATTTGTCTGAAAGCTGAGGCAAGTCAAGCCTATTCAACCAGCTCTCACAGTGGGATTTATCCAAAGTAACCTCAGATTCATAAAGATTGGAATAAAATGTCTGAAAGGATTTATTTATTTTGACAGGGTCACTTCTAATATTACCATCTGAAGATTTAATAGCGTGAATATTTGCAAAATAGTCACTGGACCTTAATCTCAATAGCAATAACAATAAGGGGACTAGGTCTAGCACCCTGAAAGTAACAGCGCTGTCTTGTTCTACGAATTATAAATTCAGATTTCTGTTTCAGAATGTTTTATTTCTTTCTCGACTTGTAATCTTTTTCAAGCTATTTGGTCAGTAAAATTAGTTTGCAACAATGAGTGTAATCAGGTGAATTCAGCTTCAAGGTTTTGTAGTCAAAGTGGCGTAGCTTTGTGCACATTAGAGAAGAACAGAACTATATTGGGACAGTCCGGTAACTCCAGTAATTGATTGGTGAGCGTACCATTGAAATTGCCATCAAAAGCAGAGGTATGAGCTAACACAAGTGCAATTTTCCTAAAACTATATTCTACTGTAGAAATCACAATTTTACCGGTATTTGTCTGACCAAGAGGACAAAACAGTAAAATTCTGTTAAACAACAATGGCCACTCCTTTTCTTTTTGAGCAGCCCATAATTACCTTGTTGCAGCAGGAACTGGTTACATACTAAATTAACTTTTGTGTTAACAAAAACAAGAAACAGAAAGCTATATGATAGCATATAGCTATTTGATAGCATTTGATAAATGCTATCAAAGCCAAACTTTACCGTATTACTTGCTATGACCCCTTAAGGCTCTGTAACAAATTTGACGAACATTGGCCACTAGGGGGCGCTACAAATGTAAAAAAGTGTGTTTTTCATTAACTTATTTTGCCATATCTCAGCCAAAATATGTGGTATTAACACCCAACTTGGGCTGATTGTTTGGCTTGCCGCCCGGAGGCTTATTACCAAATTTGGTAACGATTGGCCAATAGGGGGCGCTATAATCGACGTTGGTTGGTTTAGTCGACAAAGTCAATGCATTTAAATGGGGAATTTGCAATTGCAATATCTCTGCCACAGTAAATGCTATAAAAACCAAACCAGTAATGAGTGTTTCGCCCACCGCCCGGAGGCTCACTGCCAAATTTGGTAAAGACAGGCCCTTAGGGGGCGCTCTAATCAACATAGAACATTTCCCCGGGTCGCTGGGGACAACTGGCGCGGGGAGGCTTGGACCCCGTTGAAACTGCGTGCAGTTCTAGTTGTTGTTGATTCCCACCTGTTGAATCTGAGAGAAGTGTGGTTCAAAGTAGCTTTTCTGCTTCTCCAGCTGTGCCTCTGCAATGGCATCAGTATCTCTGCGTTGTGCTCTGCCCTTGTTTGCCATTCTGTTTAAGTAATTCTGACGAGCACATAGTGGTAAAATATTGACGTTGGGCCGGGGGTACGCCCTAAGCTGCTATTTTCGTCCAGCTGATCACATATCCTAAACCCGCCATTTTCAAATAGTTTAGCCAGCGGTGTTATTCTTTTGCTGCCTACAGCAAACACAACACATCTTTGATGTGTGTTGCGTTAGGTCACAGCAGTTTCCTGCCGCGTCGCTACGACAACCAGTCACTCTGACCACATGAGGCAGTACTAAAAATCTGTAATGTAAAAAGGAGGGCAGGGCACCATGGTTGAGCAGGTACCATGTAATGAAAAATGCCATTAGATAGATAATGTTCTAACAATTCAGTACATACATTTTTTTATCCTAACCTCACTTAAACAAGTTTTGATAGAATACTTGAAATGCTATTACTCTCCATGGGATCTGAGGTTTAATTTCCCTTCTGGTCCTCATTGCTGAGTTTGCAAAAATATCATTCTTCCTAACTCATAACAATTCATTCTACTTCCTGTCTTAACAAGCAATTAAGTTTATGCTATAAATTCTGTCACTTGCAAATGTTTTCAGCTAAAATGTTATTTTACATGAATCCAGTATTTCCTAACTTTATTAACATTTGATGCAAAGGATGTGTTTTTGACTGCATCACATAATACTCGTGGGTCGCCAACTAAGGCACAATTTATATTGATGAATTCCTTAAATTCAGACTTATATTTTTGTTTAAAGTGTCATTCTGAAGTAGGGTGTTGTTGAATTGCCAGCAGGCAGCCCTAGGATTATGAACTCTTGGAGAAAAAACACATAAGACAGCCAAATAGGAATCATATCGGTGCTAGGGATGTCACTGAAAAGAGTTTTGCAGATGTAAATATATAAAAATTCTTGTAAAGGTTCTCGTTGGTCAAAAAAAAGGTTAAATTTCTTTGTAGGTTTCGTCATTTGGCAAATTACTCCGTGATCATTAGCTAATTTATGTAGTGCCCTGGATGCCAGTTGTTGATCTCTATTCTCTGTAACCCCTTCCATCGTTATCATGAAGCCATACAGCATTGAAATTAGGGCTGGGCGATGTAGCCTATAAATAATACTGCAACATTTTTGTAACCTAGTGTTACTGTGCACAGTACAAGGCTAAGTGTCATACTGTGTTTTTGGGGCGATTTCAGTCAGGTTGAAAATCGCCCCAGAAGTCTCTCATTGACGCTCATGTAAAATCAATTTTTTTCATATATCAGGGCTTGCACTTACACACTTTTGTCATACAAACCGTAACCATGAACGTAACTAAGAAAAGAGCAGGTAGCAACGCCAAAGTAATTCACGTACTACTGTCAAGTTTCATTTTTTGACCTTTCCTGTTCACAGTCTGTGATGGAAGTGCCACTTTGTGAATGAATGACGTCATTTAAGAGTAGGATCTGATTGGTCCTGGTTGGTCAACCAAACTATTTAGGATTAGAACGTTATATTTTCTAAATAAATTATTGCTTGCGTAGTGTTCAGTGTGCGGGACTCTAAGCTCATGATCTGCTACTTTTGGTTACATCCTACACACCTGCGTGACAAAAGAGGCATGCAAACAAGCTTTTCTATGTTGCACTTTAGTTTTGTAGTGAAAGTCTTCCTGTGGAGCACAGATACAGTGTGTGCACTCTGGCAAACGTGGCTCCGGATGATAGGTTAGTGATTTTTGACCCATTTAAGCCCCGGCGCTGCAGCTGATCCTCTAGATAAAGCATGCTCACCGGGAACAGCTTAACACTGATCTGCACTCCACTGGAAAACATGTTATTAATGCTGATAGGTGAAGCAGAGTGAGGCATGTCATATGACTTGATGGCAGCTCAGCTTCACTCACAGTGATGCAGTTCCACTTTGGGGCTGGGGGCCAGCCTTTAAGGAAACTGTCCCAGACCAATGGATTACATTCTTTTTATTGCCAAATCCTTTCTGCACATGAAAGCACAGTACATTTTAAGCACACACACAATCATATGCAAACACACAAGTGAGCTTTGCATCTTGCTTCAATTTGGAATGACACTAAATTATCCTTTATGTAAATTACTTGGCACCAAAGCTATTAGTTAAAAGCATTTTCTGATAAATGTGACTTGACAGCAACTGTCTGTCAGTTACACAACACTGACTGGGGACACAGGAGGGAGGGGTGGGAGAACACAGAGCATGAGCAGATTTATTTACATTCAAGGAGAACAGTGGCAAGTGGAGAACACTGCTCTCAGAGAGAGGTTAGGAATCCTCTTACTGTCATCAGGACGTAGTCCAACTCAGTCTGGCTATAGGCAACAGATTATACCATCAACAAGGTCAGGAGGCAAATGCATTTCCTTTTTCTTTTATATGCATCTGTTTCTGGTAATGTATAAAGTGTGCATGATAGACAATCATTACCTATATTTTGCATAGGATTATATATATATATTATAAACACATAAACTACAGACACACACCACACACACACACACAACACACACACAACACACCACACCACACACACACACCATACCGTTCAAAGTTGGGGTCACCCAAACAATTGTGTTTCCTGAAAAGTCACACTTATTCACCACATACGTTGTGAAATGAATAGAAAATAGAGTCCAGACATTGAAAGGTTAGAAATAGATGTTTGCATTTGAAATAAGATTTTTTTACATCAAACTTTGCTTTCGTCAAAGAATCCTCCATTTGCAGCAATCCAGCATTGCAGACCTTTGGCATTCTAGCTGTTAATTTGTTGAGATAATCTGGAGAAATTGCACCCCACGTTCCAGAAGCAGCTCCCACAAGTTGGATTGGTTGGATGGGCACTTCTTGCGTACCATTCGGTCAAGCTGCTCCAACAACAGCTCATGGGGTTCAGATTGCGACTGCGCTGGCCACTCCATTACCGATAGAATACCAGCTGCCTGCTTCTGCTCTAAATAGTTCTTGCCAAATTGGAGGTGTGTTTAGGGGCATTGGTCCTGTTGTAGGATGAAATTGGCTCCTAATCAAGCGCTGTCCACTGGGTATGGCATGGCTGGTGAAAATGGAGTGATAGCCTTCCTTATTCAGAATCCTTTTACCCTGTACAAATCTCCCACCTTACCAGCACCAAAGCAACCCCAGACCATCATATTACCTCCACCATGCTTAACAGATGGGTCAGGCATTCTTCCAGCACTTTTCATTGTTCTGCGTCTCACAAACGTTCTTCTTTGTGATCCAAACACTCAAACTTGGATTCATCCGTCACAACACTTTTTTCCAGTCTCCCTCTGTCCAATGTCTGTGTTCTTTTGCCATCTTAATCTTTTTCTTTTATTGGCCAGTCTCAGATATGGCTTTTCTTTGCCACTCTGCCCTGAAGCCAGAATCCGCGCAGCCGCCTCTTCACTGTAGATGTTGACACTGGTGTTTGCGGGGTACTATTTAATGAAGATGCCAGTTGGGGACTTTAGGCGGCTGTTTCTCAAACTAGAGACTCTAATGTACTTATCTTCTTGCTCAGTTGTGCAACGCTGCCTCCCACTTCTTTTACTACTCTGGTTAGAGCCTGTTTGTGCTGTCCTCTGAAGGGAGTAGTACACACCGTTGTAGGAAATCTTCAATTTCTTAGCAATGTCTCGCATGGAATAGCCTTCATTTTTAAGGACAAGAATAGACTGTCAAGTTTCAAATGAAAGTTCTCTTTTTCTGGCCATTTTGAGCGTTAAATTGACCCCACAAATGTGATGCTCCAGAAACTCAATCTGCTCAAAGGAAGGTCAGTTTTGTAGCTTCTGTAACGACCTAAACTGTTTTCAGATGTGTGAACATGATTGCAGCATGAACATGATGGGCCTCTATACACCTATGTAGACATTGCACCAAAAAACAGACATTTGCAGCTAGAATAGTCATTTACCACATTAGCAATGTATAGAGTGTATTTCTTCAAAGTTAAGACTAGTTTAAAGTTATCTTCATTGAAAAGTACAGTGCTTTTGTGACATTTCAATGTGACCCCAAACTTTTGAACGGTAGTGTATATATGCATACACACATACATACATACATACATACATACATACATACACACACACACATTATATACATATATACACATATATATATATATATATATATATATATATATATATATATACATACATACACACACACACAAACAAACACACACATTTTCCTAGGCAGGTATTGACTTGGGACAGTGCTTTGGTTGGGCTTCCACCCAATATAGTCCCAAATCAATATCTGCCTAGGAAATCATCTGGTCTTAATCTGCATATCTATTTGTACTCACACACACACAAAAAAACCTAATTCCTTTTTTGTTGGCTAACTTTTACTCACAACATGCTGGATAGGATTCCATTTACTAACCTAAGCTAATTAGTGACGGAGTTGCACTGAACTAAAACAATTAGGGATGAGCGAGTACAGCATTATCTGTATCTGTTTACCACATGAATTATCTGTATCCGTATCTGTACTCTGACTGGGTGGGGCCTAACCCGGAAGTGGTCAGATTTAACCCAGAAGTGGGTCGGGTTGTCTTGAAATGGGCGGGGGTTTAACCGGTATGTTGTGCAAGTTTAAGGCGGATATGAGTACATATTGTTAATAATATAATTATACGTTTTGCACAAGCCTATCCCACCCCATCAAATTCTGCCAAAACTGTTGCTGATTATGCGCTGAAGTTTGTGTTCCCTCTGAGGATTCATCATGACCAGGGACGGGAATTTGAAAAGCAGTTTTTTGCACGGCTGAAGAAAAACTGTGGGGTGATGGGGTCAAGAACA
>NC_045747.1:22777050-22778387 GCF_008692095.1 Etheostoma spectabile | reverse complement strand
ACCGTACCATCCCCAAGGCAACGGGCAGTTGGAGTGGCTAAACAGAACAATACTGCAAATGCTGAGAACGCTTACTCAAAGGCAGAAATCAGACTGGCAAGAGTCGTTGCCGAAACTCATCTATGCATGTAACAGCACTCAATGTGAAGTCACAGGTTTCTCACCCTTCTACCTCCTCTTTGGAAGGTCACCTAGATTACTTGTGGACTTGCTGTTTGGTTTGACCCCTGAGACTGGGACTACTGATCAAAAGGAGTACATGGGAAAGTGGAAAGAACAGATGCAAGAGGCATAGGAGATCACAATAGCAAATGCAAAAAATGTGCTTAGAGGAGCAAAAGAAATCATGACAGCAAAGTGAGGAGTTCAGTATTACACAAAGGTGACCGTGTTCTCGTCAGGAATATGACACCTAGAGGTGGAACAGGGAAGCTTAGAAACCACCGGGAAGATTGCATTCACAAAGTTATCTGTCAAGTGGGAAAAGACATGCCCATATATGATGTAATACCAGAGCAAGGCAAGAGGACGTAGGATTTTGCATCGTAACCTCCTGTTGCCATGTGACCACCTGCTTCTAGAAATTCAATTGAAACCAGCAAAAGCATAGAGACAAATCAAAGGATGGTAGCGATGATGATAATGATAGCTATGGGTATAATCTGCTCAGAGCTCAGTCTCCCCCCGAGATACAACGGCATGTGAATACAGACAGGGAAGATGCTGATAGAGAAGTCACAAAGCCCTCACAGGATGCCAAGTATCAGCAATGGGACATTCCCCAGCTGGAGCAAGACATTGGAGAGACACTGATAGAGGGGGACTCATCGGAACAGCGAGAGACGATTGTTCAAGAGGAAATCCTTCTGGAGAGGACACCAGGAGTGCAGTCCCCTGTTCCGAGTGAAGACAACAGTGGAGAGGAACGATATCTGCGACCAGTAAGAGAGAGACAACCTCAAAGAATCTTCACATATCATCAGCTGAGCAATCCTGGTTGTTATAGTACTGGATTCTCAAGTGACACCATGTAATGGTGCCCACCAGCACCCTATGGAGCCATTAAAGCAACAAGTGCATGGATGACTCCGGTACAGCGCTTTGACTACCAGCCTGTGGTTGTACCAGGGTACTGACTGAGAAACACATGTGTATGAACACACATATTTCGTACATTCACAAATGGACTGTTGGACTGAGTATTCAAACACATTATACACATAGGGATTGACTGTTGGACATGTTGAGTTTGAATACACATATTTTCATTCATAATACCCGTGTGTGCAGAAGCAAGTAATTTGTGCTAGTGCAACTGGAGCAAAATTGTAAATGAT
>NC_045747.1:22776810-22777040 GCF_008692095.1 Etheostoma spectabile | reverse complement strand
TAATAAATGTATTGCAGAGGTATTTTGCAAGGTGCAGCTAAGATATATTTTGTTTATTGGAAATACTGTTTCACTGTTACTTACAAAATGGTTTGAGATATT
Organism: Etheostoma spectabile; assembly: GCF_008692095.1. Lineage (NCBI taxonomy): Eukaryota > Metazoa > Chordata > Actinopteri > Perciformes > Percidae > Etheostoma > Etheostoma spectabile. Next base: position 22,776,938 of record NC_045747.1, on the reverse strand, counting down.
TAAGAGACATACTGTACATGGAAAATACATGGTTTGTTACACCTTGTTAACCAGCAGTTATGATGTTACTGAAAAACGCATTACAACATTGGACTTGGACTATTTATTTTATTTTTATTTATTTTTTG
>NC_045747.1:22773594-22776800 GCF_008692095.1 Etheostoma spectabile | reverse complement strand
TACTGCCACCCTTCATTCTAATCCCAACCGGTCATCAGACTCCGCCTACCAATAGTCTGGGTCTGTCCGAGGTTCCTGCCTAAAAGGAAGTTTTTCCTCGCCACTGTTGCACTGTTGCTTGCTCTGTAGAACTGTTGGGTCCTTGTAAATTCTGGAGTGTGGTCTATCTGTAAAGTGTCTTGAGATAACGCTTGTTATGAATTGATACTACTACTATGATACTATATATAAAATTGAATTGAACTTGAGCGAAGCAATATCGTGTCTGTGTGTTTAATTCTTTTTACCCCTTTGACAGGGGCACAACATTAGGAGGCACCGCTGGGATTGTGTGCAGCTTGATCCAGCATCTACAAGGGATGTCCCCAGCCGTCACACATCTCTTTTAAACAACACAGATCATTAGTAGCCAGAGGTGGATCAGTGGCAGCAACATTGTGTCGGTGTGTTTAATTCTATTTACCCCTTTGACAGGGGTCAACATACACAGCCAGCACAAATGGCTCGTGTAGTACATGTAAGGCTGTACAGACCGACTTAAACCCTGCATGAGGAAACAACGTTCTCATTCATCTGAATGGAGCCAGTCCGGCAGAGCAGAAAGGTCACCAACATAGGAGGCTTCAGCAAAAAAACTGCTGAGTTGTCTGGCAAAATGTTAAGCCAGGCTCAACTAAACTATGCACTGGGACCCCGTGGTTCTGCTGTTAAACTCAGTCATTTTGATAAAAAAATAAAATAATTGCCACTGTGATAACTTTCCAAAGTTGTGAAATCCTCTCTGCAAACCGTTGTGTAGTGTTTTGGCAGTACATTTTGACTAAACAGGAAAAAAACTGTTACTAAATTTAATAAAATACAGATAGACCTCATATATTGCTGATGGCTGAAAGGTGGGCTGGTTACCGATGAGCCATATTTATTAAACCAGTATATTGTTGCATATTGTTGAGGACATTGTCAACGTACAATGGCAAACTCAAATGCACTAAGGTACGTTTTTTTTTTATTGTTGTTAAAGTTTGTTACTGCAGGCAACGGGACAGCATCAGCAGGCAGAAGACGTGGTCAGGAGTACAGACAAAAGGTCTGTTAAAACTGGTAACACACTGGGAAGTGAGACACACAAGGAGCTACTACAATCTGGCAGGGAACAAGTGAAACAAGTGGGGTATATACACATGGGGGATGGGAAGACAACTACACACAGGTGAACCACATTAGGGTGGGGACATGTAATCATACAAGGCGGAAAAAGAAAAAAGACAGGAAGACAAGTGACCTGGAATGTAGACAAACAGTAAATTCCAAAAGAAAACAGGAAGTCCATAAAAACAAACAGAAAACAATACAGGAGCAGGAGCTGGATGTGACAGACATGACTGTGATGAATAAAAATCGGTCCAAGATATTTATTGTACAAAGCACAATCAGACATGAGCTTTCCAAAAAACAGACAAGGGTCTTGAAAGTACAATATGTAATATTTATGCATTAAAACGTCAATTTACTATACCTATGTTTTGTTACACTATCCCATATGTTTCCAACAATTTTCAAACACAGAGAAATATGTTATTTTATTTTAATGACACGGAACGTTTCGTTTGGTCGCCTGTCAGTGTCGTCATAAAACCTTTGACCCTTCTTACTTCCGTCAAAACACGGGCACCCAGATGATACATTTGAGAGTAATTGTGAATCATACAATGTCACAGAAAAAATAATACTCGTAAACGTAAACGTATTTCTGCTTTTTTCTGCCATACGGCATCATTTTGTCATCTCATGCCACTTGCAACACTTAAATAGAGCAAAGACCTAATTTATTGGTTCATTTTAAAATTGATTGATCCAGCTTGTTGTGTGCTATGTTGACAAGAAGCTAATGCTAATGTTTGGTGGGTAACATAAGGTTACAACATCGTTCAACATGCTCATAAACTATGATTATTTTGATAACAGGTAATATGACAAACAGCATTGGTCTAACTCAGAACTACCTTTAGCTTTATAGATAGATAGTCCACCCTGTTTTCAAGCCTCACTCAGACAAACAGACGCAACAGACTAAAGCCCCAGGAACACAACGACAGTTAGCCCGCAGCCAGCCAATATCGGTAATAGGGGTGATCCGAGTATCCGGCTGAAACGAGTATCCGGTACGGAGTAATATGAGTCAATATCTGTACTCGTATTGAATACTCCTCAGCTCACCGCGCTGCGTTCTGTGATAGTCACAGCCCCCCCCACACACACACACACACACACACAGAACACGGAGAACAGCGCTCTCTCTCTCCCTCTCTCTCAGTCAATCAGGTCCGCGGGTCTTTTCTGTTAACGTTTAGGGTTTCTTCAGATTCAGGTTTGTTTATTACTTCGGTTTGTAGTACTTACTTTATCAGTAGGTTTCTGGTGAACGTGGGTTTCAGACATGCTGCTTGGTTTAAATCAGGGGTCTCAAACTCAACTTTCTTGGGGGCCGCTGGAAGTAGAGTCTGGGTTTGGCTGGGCCGCATCAAGTATTCCAAAAACAACAACTATTTCCTCCAAACAGGCGCGGAACTGCCGGTGCTTTAAGCCCTAGATTGATATGGTTGGTGAATTTCACAACAACAGACATCACATTGTCAAACTCAGGCATTTGCCGCAAAGAGTACTTAGCTAGCTTGACAACCGTTACGCCGCTGTCCGGAGACTACTACGGTAGCCCATAAGTGACAAGCGCAATGACAAAAAGTTTCAGAACGCGCGGGCCGCACTAACACTTAACTTTGATGTCAAGCAGGGGGCCACAAAATATCATCCCGCGGGCCGCAATTGGCCCCCGGGCCGCGAGTTTGAGACCCATGGTTTAAATGCAACTCACGTTGCGTCTGCCGTCGGAGACATATATTTTTTTACTGTCAGCTGGCTTCATTAAAGTCAATGCAGATCTGAGAAACCACATCTGCCCCCGCCCCCTCTCTCTCTTTCTTTCTCTCTCTCTCTCTGTGTCTCTCTCTTACTCACACACACACACACACTCACACATACCTGGTGTGGATATAAAAAAGAACCAAAAACAAAAATCACTCTGATCATAAAAAAAATGTAAAGTTAAAAAAAGAAAGTTATATTGAGCATTACATTTTACTTCATAATTGCAACCGTATGTGTTGTATTCATTGTTGCAAAACTTGTTGTGTATATAGTTCGTTTGT
>NC_045747.1:22773485-22773584 GCF_008692095.1 Etheostoma spectabile | reverse complement strand
ACACCATTGATCTGAAGCTCGATGCTGTCATGTAAATAGTTTTCTAATCATCAATACATATTACAAATAAACAATTTCTGATCAACCCATATCAATTGC
>NC_045747.1:22773064-22773475 GCF_008692095.1 Etheostoma spectabile | reverse complement strand
TAACATACCGGTTAAAGCCCCGCCCATTTCAGGACAACCCTACCCACTTCCAATTAGGCCCCGCCCAGTCCCAGTACAGATACGGATACAGATAATTCATGTGGTGAACACATGCAGATACAGATACAGATAATGCTGTACTCGCTCATCCCTAGTAAACATGCTCTATGTGTTGACCTAAGGAAGTCTGTCTATAATTATTGCACTCGGAGAAAAGTGGAATGTTTCATCCGTCCCGCGTTTCAACTTTCCTGGCTCTCCCCTACCTCCCTAAGTAATTGAACAGAAAAACACACCTGGTGGTCCACCCTTACTATTGAAACGAAAAGTATGTAATCTAACGCAACAGCTGAACAAAAACAAAGGCTGAATCTCATTTCTCTATACCCCTCACCCCTTCCCCTCGTTTTT
>NC_045747.1:22772223-22773054 GCF_008692095.1 Etheostoma spectabile | reverse complement strand
GCGGGACCTAGTCATGTCCCAATTCTTGTTTCGACCAAGGGGTAGGGGTGAGACCGAGTGCTGTATACCCCTAGAAACCTAGTGTGGACACAAGCTCACTTATAAACACACAAGCAACAATGGCTGCCGCGTCGACCAGAGACAGGGCTGCCAACTCTCACGCATTGGCCGTGAGACTCATGCATTTGACTGGTTTCACACGCTGAAGTGTCAACCCGGTCACTCAAATTTCTGAAAGATGAGTTTATCTATAGATCTACCTGTTGAGCCAGTTATGATCGACTAGTTGTGCTTTCAGAGACTGTGGGGGGGGTTCAAGAGCGCTCCCTGTCTGTGGAATTTTTGAGTCATCCCAGGTGCATTTGGCTTCAGGTATGTGCTTTGAGTATCACAGACCTGTCCGTCGCTTTGTGACCAATCTGAATGTAAAAATAGAGGTGAGCAGCGCGGCTGGTGAGCGTAGCAAATTCAGTTAATTTTCGTGGACTTGCTCTGCTGTGGGCAGTGATGCGTTGCATCCATGCGTAGACCTCCGATAATGAGCAGTGTACAGCCTCCTCGAAACTTTGTCAGAGACCAGAGACCCAAATGGGCCTCTGTGTCTGTGCGACGGTCTGAATTAGATACTACCATATCAGCGGAGCAATAACATGCACAGTAGACTTTATTACAACTCTCCAAATCTTGGACAACAGAGATGGGAGGAGTTATATTTTGAATGTGCACAAAGTTGTAAACATGAGCAGAAATCTGATGAAACCTGAAATCGGAACTATACTATACTATATATACTATACTATATATACGATACTGCAACGTTGGGCCACTATT
>NC_045747.1:22772071-22772213 GCF_008692095.1 Etheostoma spectabile | reverse complement strand
AACCTCGGTGCATCTCAAAATGTAACTGTAAGTAATTAATTCAATGTTTCATAAAATGAACAAAAATAACAAAAACAAAAATAGTCTTTATTTTCCTAAAAAAGTACAAAGGTTAAAGGATTAGAATTTATGTAAATCAGTG
>NC_045747.1:22771430-22772061 GCF_008692095.1 Etheostoma spectabile | reverse complement strand
TATTCTTTAGAATTTCAGTGGTCTTAGTTGATTGATTAATTTAACTTTGGGTCCCTGGTCCCTACACTAGGAACCCCTGGACCTGTTAACCACAGACCCAAATCTTCTCAGCTGTTCCTGACATATGCTCCTGTCTCTTCATGTGATTCATTATGTTTGGCACATTGTCTGTGTCAGTTCTAATATCATAAGAAGTTAATAATGTAAAGAATGTAAATGCAAAGGCTCCTAACCCTATAGTTTTGCACATATCATGTAAGACTTGACTTCTCCATTTTTTTGCACATAACTCTCCAGAAAGTGCCATTTAATGGTTTATTTAAAAAAAAAACATTCCTGGGGGGGCATACCCCAGACCCCCCTAGGGAGAGCCCCCTATCCCCCCACACAGAAAAAATACCAATTTAAACCCTGAAGGATAATGATACTAAAAGAGTTAAAGAAATTGCTTCGTACGCAGAAAAATATGGGTTTGCCCCCCCAAATCTCACTCCAAGGTTTTTGGAAAAGTTGGCTGCTCTGCAGAGAGACACATACATATAAGTACTTTCGGCTTAAATAATTGATTTAAAAGTTTCGACAGTGTTGTTTTGTGGAATATACAGTCCTGTACATATATACTTGCAACCAT
>NC_045747.1:22771208-22771420 GCF_008692095.1 Etheostoma spectabile | reverse complement strand
GAAACTTTTTAAAAATCGCTAGCTTGCTATGCTTACGCTATCCGCTAATGGTAACGTTGATTTGCACAACAGTCCCACATTTGTCTGCCTTAAATGGATTGTATACATCACATATATATATATTATATATGTATATTATATATGTATATTAATCTTAACGGTCTATGATACTCCGCTACGGGCTATACATATACCGCCCTGTATCACACAGG
>NC_045747.1:22770644-22771198 GCF_008692095.1 Etheostoma spectabile | reverse complement strand
GAAACCCAACAGCTGATCCACTTTGGGGCTGAAAACGAGCAGAAGTTTCCTATATCCTATGTTCATGTTGTACCCATTCATTTTTGCATTGGTATTGTATTATTGTAATCATTTGTAATTAATTCCTGTTCATGCACTTATATATTGTTGTTGGTTTTGATACGGGACACTGATGAATTATGGGGGGGGGGGGCGGAGTTATTTGCCAACAGGCATCAGACTGGTCTGGAATATCAGAACAGCTGTAGTTAATTTGTTTGTTTGTGGGCTTGTGTGTCTATTTTTGATTTTATACATTTGAGTGCCTTTTTATGTGTGTGACATATAAGTTATGGTTCTAATAGTTGATAATGGTTCTGTAACAACATTTTATGTAATGTTTTTGCCTTTTATGTTTAATTTATTGGCAATAAAGACAGATTTTTGTTAACAAAATGTTTTTCTGAACATCAATGACATTCAAAACAGGGATAACTGAAACAGATATACAACACATCATGTGTTTGTCTACACATGTGTATTGCAAACAGATTTGAGTACTACACAGATAAGAA
>NC_045747.1:22770487-22770634 GCF_008692095.1 Etheostoma spectabile | reverse complement strand
TGCACCACCAAAGTGAACATAAAATAACTATAAAATATAGAAATATAGAAATGCATATGACACTGTTGTCCAAACCCACACAATCAACCGACAGAGATGGAAGTTTGTGATCAATTTTGTATGGTGATGTAACCAAGTGGTGTCCCA
>NC_045747.1:22770206-22770477 GCF_008692095.1 Etheostoma spectabile | reverse complement strand
GTATGTTTTCACTCCTACCCCTTACCCCTTGATTTCAAGGGCCAAGGGGTACAGGTAAGGGGTAAGGGGTAGGGTTAAGTAGAAGAAATGGGATTCAGCCAAAGAGTGGCCAGTGGGGGGGGATGTCTGCTGCCCGCTGATGGCCGCCATCTTGCCTCGAGACACTTGAAAATATATGCTTTTCTCGCCTAAATTTTTACCCCCCAAAAAATGCTGCAGTTTTCACATGCTTTGGCCCTCTGGGATGACCCTGAGGTCATTGGGAAGTTAA
>NC_045747.1:22769997-22770196 GCF_008692095.1 Etheostoma spectabile | reverse complement strand
CAACTTTTTGTTTCTAGTGGCATTGTGACACTAGGCCTAACTGACACAGAGCTACAGTGGTTAGAACAGAGAATTTCTATTTCCGTCCAAGTAAATCATCTGAAAACTTAATGAAAAACACTACTGTAAGCATATCAAATGGGCTATATACTAAAATAGTACTCTAGCCACATGTCTCAACTTAGAACAGAAAAAATCC
>NC_045747.1:22769782-22769987 GCF_008692095.1 Etheostoma spectabile | reverse complement strand
ATGACTTAGAAAATGGATTTTATATGAATGTAGTTCTACAGATATGTCTTTGCGTTTTTATTTCTTATTTCTAAAAAAGCCCAAAAAGTGCAAAATTCAATACTTCTAAAATACAAAAACACATCCACTTCACTCTCACATATCCCTGAAAGAACTACATGCATATATTTATAGAAATAAGTAATCATAATTTGATGAAATGGTG
>NC_045747.1:22769186-22769772 GCF_008692095.1 Etheostoma spectabile | reverse complement strand
AGAAGGCCTTATTTTTGCTTTGACACAGCTGGAGACATCACAGGGTTACATTTTTCTGACCATGTTGGATATCAATCAACTCGTCTTCTTATTGGCTACACAGCGAGGCTGGTTTCATAATGTTTGGTTGTAATTGGATAGAGTAGCTTTTAATATTTAACCAGGACCCTCCTCTGTAAACCCTGCGACTTTATTGGCTTCCTTAAAGGAGAACCCAGCTTACAGTGGACGGATTGGCTTATTTCAGCTGTCAATCAAAAGCTTATGCTTTAGCCTCTGTTTGCAAAGAAACAATGTGGCTCCTTCAGGACAGACATGTTACGCCCCAGTCTAGGGGTGCCTAGGACGCAACATAAATCGGTTTAACTTGCCCCATTTTCCCCGTCCCCCAAGCAGCCACAAAACATAAGTGTAGGTCCCAATATTTTTATTGGACACAATCATTTATATGTATTCAACATAAAGGTTAAATAAACAAAGAAACAAAGGTATAATGTAACTAAACTGTAGGGTGGCCTACTACTAAAACAACAAACAAAAACAACCCTGTCTTGAAAGTAAGATAAGATAAGATAACCTAACAAAC
>NC_045747.1:22768745-22769176 GCF_008692095.1 Etheostoma spectabile | reverse complement strand
CAAAAGAATAACAATGACTTACCTTCCTAACTAAACAAAACAGGTGAAAAATAAACACATTGAAGGTCCACCCGTACAATTAGAAACTGAACAATATACAAGCAAAGAAACAACTTGTGGCAGGTTGGGAGGCGAGGACAAATGGAGACGGCCTGCTGGCTTCCCTCTGTGTCTCTCCGACGGTCGCCATCTGTCTCCATTAAATAGACGGTGGTGCGCAGCTGCCGCCAATCAAAGATAGGACTCAGCGGCCCCCACCAATCAGCATCGAGCAACGACAGAAGCTATTTACATAGGAAGAAAAATATAGGACAGGCACACACAAAACGAAAACAAATACGACCCCAGTCGTAACACCCCCACAACTAAGAACTGAACCAACCCCCAACTTGGTTCAACTCCTAGGTGTCTGAGGAACATCTGGACAAAGC
>NC_045747.1:22768529-22768735 GCF_008692095.1 Etheostoma spectabile | reverse complement strand
ATGTTCTCGGTACCCTTCTTATGGTGGATCTGCAAGTTGAAATCCTGCAGAAGAAGAGACCAACGCATAAGCCGCTGGTTGGAGTGGGGAGCGGAAAAGAATCGGGTTTGGTAACAGCATTTACTTTGCGTAATCATTAAAAAAACGAGGGGTGTTGTCAGGTTTCAGAACCAACACACAGGGTGAGCTCCACGCACTTACACTGG
>NC_045747.1:22768177-22768519 GCF_008692095.1 Etheostoma spectabile | reverse complement strand
CCCATGCTCAACCAGATAATTCACCTCCTGCTGCATCATAGCTCTTTTCGACGGATTCACTCTATATGCATGCTGCTTTATGGGTCTGTGGTCCTCCACATCAATGTCATGATAAAGGACCGACGTTCGACTAGGATGGTCAGAGAAAAGCAATAAGTTACAATATCAACACGAGCCGAATCAGACAGATGGGACAAAAAGTCCTCCAAATTACACAGTACCTCTGAATTTCGCAAACGAGCGGCCGGCATCAACCCACTTTTCTCTGCCAAACCATCATCAGCCAGAAGGTACTGAGGAGCAGACACGGACATCACAGGCACAGCGGGAGACGGCGGGGAA
>NC_045747.1:22768021-22768167 GCF_008692095.1 Etheostoma spectabile | reverse complement strand
CACTCTGGAAAAGTAATGTTTCAGCATGTTAACGTGACATACTCTCGATTTTCTCTTCCGGTCCGGTGTTAGCACAACGTAGTCTGTGTCACTGATCTTCCTATCCATTGTATATGGACCCGAAAACCGAGACTGCAGACTGGATC
>NC_045747.1:22767484-22768011 GCF_008692095.1 Etheostoma spectabile | reverse complement strand
CGGCAGCAGCACCAAAACTTTCTCACCTGATTTAAAAACACGCAGAACAGACTTTTTGTCATAGCGACGCTTCATTTTAACCTGAAGGGGTGTCATGTTATCACGAGCTAACTGACACACATAGTTAAGACGCTCATAAAAAGAACTGACATAATCAAGCACATTATGCTCAGCTTTTGGCGACTCGGACAACCACTTATCTTTAAGAAGACGAAGAGGACCGCACACGGTATGACCAAACACCAACTCGCAAGGACTGAAACCCAACGATTCCTGTGGAGTTTCACGCACAGCAAATAACAGAAGAGGGAGACCTTCATCCCACTCTCTTCTGGACTCGAGACAGTATTTACGCAACATGGATTTTAAGGTTTGGTGGAACCTCTCAAGTGCGCCTTGGGACTCTGGATGGTAAGGACTCGAGGTAACATGTTTAACTTTTAACTCTCTCATCACTTGTGCAAACAGTTTGGACTTAAAATTTGTACCTTGGTCACTCTGTATAGTTTTAGGCAAACCAAAAGTTG
>NC_045747.1:22767321-22767474 GCF_008692095.1 Etheostoma spectabile | reverse complement strand
AATGAGCGCTTTCACAACAGGTTTAGCTCTGAGGGTGCGCAATGGAATGGCCTCTGGGTACCGCGGTACCGCTGGGTACCTGATTTAGTTTGTGGCAATGGACCCACACAATCTATCAACACTGTCTCAAACGGCTCACCAAGCACAGGAATC
>NC_045747.1:22767092-22767311 GCF_008692095.1 Etheostoma spectabile | reverse complement strand
GTGCCGGAGGAACAGGTTGATTGGGCTTTCTCACGACTTGACATGTGTGACAGCTGCGGCAGTATTTTGTTACGTCAGATTTTAAACCGGGCCAAAAGAAATTGCGCAACACACGATGATACGTTTTTCTAACACCCAGGTGTCCAGCTAAACTAGAGTCATGTGCAAGACTCAAAATTTGGGCACGATAGTCGGTCGGCACAACCACCTGATTCACAA
>NC_045747.1:22766806-22767082 GCF_008692095.1 Etheostoma spectabile | reverse complement strand
ACTGGAGTCAGGACTCCACCGTCGCATCAAGACACCGTTGTTTAGAATAAACCCAGGCTTGCTCTCGTCCTCAGCGGCTACAACAGAGGACAGACACAAAGTTAGAGACAGATCATTTATCTGAGCATCAATTAACATTTCTCAAGTCACGTTTAAACTCAGGTCTAGATCAGCAGGAAAAAGATCAAACTTGTTGACACATTTAGTAACTTTTTCACACTTTGTTACACTTTCAGTAGCAGGGGAAACTGGACAAACAAGCTCATCCTCATCTAA
>NC_045747.1:22766526-22766796 GCF_008692095.1 Etheostoma spectabile | reverse complement strand
AACGACTCAGACAAATCAACAGTTTCACCGTATTTACGAGCTTGTGCTCGCGTAATGGCACAAACAGGAAACAGAGTTGGCACAGATAAAGCTGAAGAGACAGCAGAGGAGTAGCAAACAGGCGCAATCGAAACGGGATCAGTAACTACTTCGGGCAGAGGAAACACTTTTCCTCCAGCCAGATCGTTACCCAAAATAAACGAAATGCCACTAATCGGAAACTGCGGAAGCACGGCAACCTTCACTTGTCCTGACACAAGTGCTGAATGC
>NC_045747.1:22766324-22766516 GCF_008692095.1 Etheostoma spectabile | reverse complement strand
TATGAAGTGGGGCGTTAAGCTCACTCATTTTAATTCCCCATACTAACAAATCCGCACAACACAACGTTTTGTTTGAGAGCGGCAGAACATTAGCCAGTATGAACGAATGATAGGCGGCTGTATCTCGAAAAATAGTTACCGGTACTTTATCCGATTCTTCGCCAGTAACAGAAACAAATCCTTGAGACACAA
>NC_045747.1:22766166-22766314 GCF_008692095.1 Etheostoma spectabile | reverse complement strand
GCTTAAAACGAGGATCAACCTCCGTGATAACCGCTTCAGTTAAAGACTCGGGTGTGTTTTACAGGTGAGGACGCGGCTTTATAAACCCCACACCTGCAGGATGTTTAATCTGCTTGTGTGGTGCTTTCTTTTTAAGAGCCGGACAAAC
>NC_045747.1:22765984-22766156 GCF_008692095.1 Etheostoma spectabile | reverse complement strand
TGGCCTGGCTCATGACAATAAAAACACTCGCGGCCCTCACGCTGGTGAGGTGTATTTACGCATCGTCTTCGGCGACCTATTTCCACGTTCTGGAAAAACACGTGACCCAAAACTGGCCGGCGTAGAAAAAACACTTTTGTGGGTCAAAACAAATTCATCAGCCAGCACCGCC
>NC_045747.1:22765747-22765974 GCF_008692095.1 Etheostoma spectabile | reverse complement strand
CCGACGACTCTTTTTGTTCGTTCAAATAAACCACGATGCGCTCTGCCAAACACTTTTTAAATTACTCAAGCAAGATCAGCTCTCTAATCTCCGTCATAACACGCTTGGCACCATTTATCAAACAAAACGCTCTTGTCATGCACAAACTCAACATATGTCTGGTTAGCGGTTTTCTCACTGTTTCTAAATTTCTGTCGATATGCTTCGGGGACCAACTCATAAGCCTG
>NC_045747.1:22765541-22765737 GCF_008692095.1 Etheostoma spectabile | reverse complement strand
TTTTTCAATATGTTATAGTCAAGACTGTCCTCAATAGAAAGCCTGGCACAGATCTCCTGAGCTTTCCCCACTAACTTGCACTGGAGGAGAAGAGACCAAAACTCTTTGGGCCAACTCAGGGCAGCCGCTATTCGCTCGAAAGCGCTGAAATACGAGTCAACCTCAGACTCACGAAATGGAGGAACTAGAGCAATGT
>NC_045747.1:22765396-22765531 GCF_008692095.1 Etheostoma spectabile | reverse complement strand
GTCAAAAGCCGGAACAGAAACAGTACTGCGGTCAAGAGGAGACATTGGGGTGGAGACTACAGGGTTACCTCTTTCCAGCTCAAGAGCTCTGACCCGCAGATACATGGCTTGCACTTCCAGCTGTCTGTTTTTGGT
>NC_045747.1:22764446-22765386 GCF_008692095.1 Etheostoma spectabile | reverse complement strand
TTATTTGGAGGGTAATGCGGAGATCCTCTGTGGTCATGTTACCCATGACAGGATCCGTGACCGGCTTCAGTCCCACACCAGCAGCGAGCATGCCAGCAGCCCCCGCCGCTTTCACCTTCGCCATCGGTGCGTCACCCGCCGCGCCACCCGCAGCAGCAACAGCCGTTTCAGCAGCCGGGTCAGGCAAGACGCCCTGCTCCACCAACTCTGCACATAGAAACTGTTTAAGCTCTGCTTTATTGGCACTGTAAGACACCTGCACTTCATAATAATTTGCTACCAACAACAGGTCTGTTTTTTTTGCATTTCTCAAGTTTAGCCAAAGAAGGTCTAGCCACAAACTCATCCAGTGAAAACTCCATATCCCCCCCACACACCAAAAAACAACGCCAACAGAACACAAAAAGGACACGCCCGAACTTACCCGAAAACAAAGCGCAACAAGAAAAATGGAACGAGCCCCCAATTATGTTACGCCCCAGTCTAGGGGTGCCTAGGACGCAACATAAATCGGTTTAACTTGCCCCATTTTCCCCGTCCCCCAAGCAGCCACAAAACATAAGTGTAGGTCCCAATATTTTTATTGGACACAATCATTTATATGTATTCAACATAGGTTAAATAAACAAAGAGACAAAGAGAAGCGATCAAAGTCCAAAAATGATGGACTGTTCAGCTTTGTTTATGAGGAAACTCGGCCAGAATTTACAAGATTGTGAGGGGACCAGCTCGTTTTGGATTAAAAGGATTGGATGTACTTATTCTTTGAACTGTTGGCGATGTAGCAAAAAAAAGTTTATGACGATCTTTCACCGCTGTGGATAAAGACGAGGACAAAGGTAGGAATGCACGCTCGACTTTAGACAGAAACGGTGGATAATCTTTCTGTTTCTTTACTTCATAGCGTGATTGTAACCGCTATAACTTTGTGTGTGGGCTC
>NC_045747.1:22761420-22764436 GCF_008692095.1 Etheostoma spectabile | reverse complement strand
TCATGAGACTTTAAGCTTTCTAATGATGTGCGGCATGGCCGTGTTTGTGATGATTTAATGCTTGCAATTCTTGAATGAAAACACGTTATATCCCAAATTGGAAAAACAGGTTTCAGCAGAGGAACCGTGCTATCAAAGAGTAGATCCCCAGCAGCAGCCAATCACGGGTTGGGCATGTCTGCTTCCACCAATTATCTCCAAGCTAAGTTCAGAGAGGGACAAAGGCCAAAAGGGACAAGGTTGTCTCCAAGGAGAAAGGTGTCCAGAAGAAGTCTTCTGCAGTCAATACACATGTTGCCATGATACTGAAGAATCTCCTTGACTTTGAATGGCAGGTCATCTAGATTGGTGAGCTCTTTAATCTCGACTTCTTTGTTTTGACAGTCTGGCAGTGCCACATTAAGCCACAAGAAAACTGGTATTATTAAATTTAAAAGCATTATCTTGGACTCTATACTGTACATTTGTAATTGGATACTTATTATGATTATGATTGTTTGTTGTTGGTTGACAGTGGCAACACTGGAATAATACTGCAGAGAGGAACAGCATCTACCACAGTGTCATCTCTCCTGGCTCCACAAAAACTAAGATGTAAAAACACAAGCCTACCTCACAGAACTATTTTAAGAGGTAACCTGCAAGTCTAGCTCTTAATTATCTAGAAATTAAAATACATCCATAGTAGGGTTCTATATATCATCTACTGACGTATGTTTAACTCCTTGCAAAGTACTAGCGCTTCTTCCTCAACAGGATCATTGACAAAAGAAAATGCCGTGTTCGGAACAAAAACGTGTTATAGTGTGCCTAACACAGTTAATAAACCAACACTGTTCTTTTTTTTATCCATCCAGATAACAAACTGCGCTAAAATGCGCAATAGAATGAATGAGAAAATGAAAAGAGCGCTGTTTCAGAGGGAGGAGACTGAAACTATGTTTCCATCCATCCATCCAAATCCAAAAGTGATATCGAATGAAAAATGCCTTATGGAAACAGTAAAAGTCAATGGAATTTCATGAATATCGACTCAAATGAAATACGTTTGGTCACATGGTATTTTCTCTTTATCGATGCGGCTTATACGATAAACGCTGATGGGAACATTATTTGCCGAATAAATATTGAATTGCAATTAAGTTTTAGGTAATTTTATGGTTGCAACCCGCCACAAAACAAAGAAGTTTTAGTTCATTTCCGCCCAGTATTTCCGCTCTGTTTGCACACTGTCAACAAAGACAGATGGAAGTGGACGAAGAAAGAGGCGAAAGACTTTCTAATTTAATTTATCAGGAACTTGTGAAGGAAACGGCCGACAGAGGTTAGGACAAGCTGTGGTACGTCCTCCAGAGTAAATGGAAGGCGCTCAAACAGCGCAATATAACTAAAAAAAGAGTTGTCTCGCAGCGGTGCTGGAGGGACAATAAAAGCCAGTTGCATCTGCATCATCTTAGCAATGAGTTGATAGTGTCGTTGTTTTCTTATTATAGCTTGAAATGTCGCTATCAGCTGCCACATAAGCACTGTTACAACTTGTCCCATTTTGATCATTTGTTGGTAGATAGAGCAATCCATTTTTTCTAGAAAAACTTTTTTGCAAATTCAGTGCAAAAATGAATGGAAACATCTTAAAATGTCTCTAATCAATTCGATATACCAATCTGATCACAAAACAGCATGTGAAGTCATTACGCACAGGTTTTTATTAGTTTAAAAGCCGTTGGATGGAAACACACTTTTACCAGCTTTATTCGCATGAATTATTTTTTGACAGATAATTCAAATAATTTGATTGACGAGTGGATGGAAACTTAGCTTGAGAGAAAGTCAAGGTTATTTTAAGAAAACCTGCTCCCGACCAGGTTAGGTAATGATATTATGTGTCCGCTATGGACATCACCCTCCTGTAGCGATTATGGATCATGGATGGAAGGTACAATACAGGTTTTATTTGCATGGTTAACCACTCCAAGTGTTATTTCTTTTTATTTTAGTCAGTGAACTACAGGATATACCAGATGGATTTGACGGGGAGATGGACGTTATACATACACGCTGTGGACAAGCAAAGCCAAGTTGGTTTGCTTTTTGTTTATTCCGAGTTCAAATTTAGCTGGAGCAGCTTTTCCGTGCCGCTCCACAGCACGCATGGCTGCACTGTTCTGCCATGTTAGACAACCCAAAATACCACTTCAAGAAATGTGAATAGAGGCACAGAGGCAACGCTACTCCTCCATGGGAAGCTTTTGATTTTCTGTCAGCTTCATTTATAACAACATATGGAATTAAACAAAAAGTAGATGTAAATAGATCCACAGTGAGCAGAAAATTCCACAAATATATTAAACTCAAGAAGCAGGTGAACCTCATGCATGAGTTACAATACAGGGCAGGAGAGGACGTCAATTAACTTGACAAATGACTTTAGCACATTTCAATCGATAAAAAAGCCATTAGCCATAAGTGCATGTTCAAGAGATGGAGACAAAACAGAAGTGAAAGATTAAAGTTGACATTATTATAATTTGGTTCAGCAAATTCAGAAGGATGCATTATTAAGTATCAAGTAGCCAAAGACTGAAAGCATCCACTCTAAATACAGACGGAAGAGAATTTCCCATGGCAGCTTTTGTAATTTCCTAACAGGTTAGTGGTGAGCAAACCACTTTTTTCATGCATGAAAGCATGTGCTAAGATTAACTTGGCTTTAAACCACTGACCTTTGAGAGGCCACATTGCACCCAGTTGGCTGCTGGAAGGGTAGAGACACAAGGTTTTTAGGTTTTATTACAGTGTGAGCTATAGAGTGAGAACTCTAGACCAGGAGAGGATTCCATTGTGAGTAACTTGGAGGTCTAACAACATTGTTGAGTACATTTTGCATGCATCCACTTATTATTGTCCATCTTGACTATTTAGTGGTTGTAATTTAGTGATGAATGTATGCATGTGTTGTAGTTCTATTTTGTATAGGCTTCGCCCTCTAAGGGCTACGCTATTGGGTTTATCCCTT
>NC_045747.1:22760600-22761396 GCF_008692095.1 Etheostoma spectabile | reverse complement strand
TTCTTTCCCGCCCTTGCGTCCAGCACGGGCCTCAACTACGTCCGCATTTACTGTATATGTACACAGCGGACCCGTTGTTTGTCTCCCACTTTTTCTTCAAAGCTTACGCAGTATGAAGACAAGAATTTCCAGTGCCTCGCCTCGGGCGCCGTTCTTGCCGGCCAGGCTCTCACTCGCCACGCCTCCTGCCAGTTTTGCGCTCATCTAAAGAGCTAAACTGACAGGCGGAAGCTCTTCTGGTCTTGCCAGGCTAGCGGGAACGGGAACGGGAGCGGGGCAGACAGACGGAAACAAACCGGCGACACCCTGGATCCGCTGGCGGACGGCGTCTTTCGACGAGCATGGCTCGGTTCTCTCGGACAGCGCCGCCGTTACAGGTTTTTCCCTCCTTACCCTTAGGAGGAATTCCCCCTCTCCTGAGGGGGATTGGGCCTGGAGACGGCGATCGACGCTCTCCCACGGAGCTCTCTCCGTCTCCCGAAAGACCAGGGCCATTTTGAGCGGGGATGTTTAAGCTCTGGAGCCGCCCTCTTCACGGGCCCCACTCTGGCCGCGCTTTAAAGAGCTTCGGCCATTTGCGCCCCGGAGCCGCCCCCTTCACGGGCCCCACTCTGGCTGCGCTTCACAGAGCTTCGGCCACTTTTGCGGAGGCGGCTTTCTCCCAGCCTGGGAAACTGAAGGCTCCCGTCTCTCGCTACACCGAGCGCATGCAGGAGGAGAATCTGTCAATGGCTCTGGTGGCACCGGAGCGCACAAGCGCGTCCTGGTTCCCGACCTTTGTTCAGCTGCTGGTGCC
>NC_045747.1:22759811-22760590 GCF_008692095.1 Etheostoma spectabile | reverse complement strand
CAGCAAACAGGGAGACGCACTGTCGCAGCTGAACAGCGCGATCTATCATCCCCCAGTGATGACCCAGAGACCTTTTGGGCTGGTTGCTGAGCGGGAACGCTTCCAGAGACTAGGCTTCCCCCCTGCTGTGGTGCGCACCATCCAGGGCTCCAGAGCCCCTTCTACCATGGCAGGTTACGCAGGGCGCTGGTCTGCCTTTCAGCGCTGGCGCACAGGGAGGGATGCGGACTCCACATCGTGTCCCCTGCCTCTCGTGTTGACGTAACTCCAAACTCTGATGGATAGCTTTTTGGCTCCATCTACTGTCAAGCATACGCAGCTGCCCTCTCATCCTACCAAGAGGACCAGGGTGAGAGGACAGTTTTGCCTATCCCCTGGTGAAGCGTTTCCTGAAGGGGGTTGGGCACCAAAATCCGGCTGTTCGCCCCCTTACCCCCCTAGGGGACCTAGCTCGGGTGCTCCGGGCTCTGGGGAAGCCCCCCTTTGAACCTCTGGCGCAGGCTTCTCTCAGAATGCTGTCGCTAAAACGCCGCTTCTTTTTGCCCTAACGTCAGCCAAAGGAGTGAGTGATTCATGTGCACTATCGTCTTCTCCGTCCTGCCTCTCCATTAGACTACAAGGGCTGTCGCCGCCTGTGGCTCTAGCTAAAGGCATGGCAGCCGACATCACCTCGGCAGC
Organism: Etheostoma spectabile; assembly: GCF_008692095.1. Lineage (NCBI taxonomy): Eukaryota > Metazoa > Chordata > Actinopteri > Perciformes > Percidae > Etheostoma > Etheostoma spectabile. The sequence continues at coordinate 22,759,912 of NC_045747.1, read as the reverse complement.
CTCCTGGTTTTCCCCGTGCCCTTTCATCCGCTTCTATGTACGAGATATGTCTGAACATGTGTATATGTTCTGTCCACAATCAACAACGTGTAATGCTGCGT
>NC_045747.1:22759227-22759801 GCF_008692095.1 Etheostoma spectabile | reverse complement strand
TGCGTTATGAGGACAAGAAGCGGATGCCCGATTGTGAGACGCAGTTTCTTATGGTTTCATAACCATGTTACTCCCAGGCACCCCTATGCCACGTAAGTGGTGCCGCAGCAACCTTCCTCTGCTGTTTCACCTCTCCTGTTTTTGGAGTATTTTGTGAGACGCAGTTCTTAATGTCATACAATGTCATATCATGTTACATGCACGGAGATAATGATGTCACTCCGTTGCAAGCGTGGTTTTTTCGCCCGTATACGGGCATCCCTTGCAGGGTCAATCACACACAATTCCCATTACTCATTGAACTACTGCCATCACATTGCGGGCCTTATGAACTTTTCAGGCCGCGACATTAGAATGGCGGGCTTTATCAGAAGAATGACTCGTATTAAGCCTCTGTACATTGTTGTTGGGAAAATGTGGTCTATGTTCGGCTTGTGGGCCCTGTGCCGCAGGTGGCATTGACTACATCAGCTTTGCCCTAACCCAATAGCGTAGCCCTTAGAGGGCGTAGCCTATACGAAATAAAACAATAGTTACTTTGGTAACTCCAGATTCTATGAGTATAGGCGTAGCC
>NC_045747.1:22758186-22759217 GCF_008692095.1 Etheostoma spectabile | reverse complement strand
CGGGCCACCTGCTCCTAGAACATTAGTTGAAGAGACGAACAACGGGTCCGCTGTGTACATATACAGTAAATGCAGACGTAGTTGAGGCCCGTGCTGGACGCAAGGGCGGGAAAGAAAATCTTCACTACTGCGCATGCGCGAAGGGATAAACCCAATAGCGTATACTATACTCATAGAATCTGGAGTTACCAAAGTAACTATTGTTATGGGTCTGATTCATATTATTCAAATTCTCCTCCATTGTTATACTTCTCTGCGTAAAACTTACACATATTTATACATCTGTGAGATTCATGTTCTGTTCATTTATTTATTTGTCATCATGGTCCTACAACCTTTTTAACATTCAAGTGATTTCAGTGCAACACAAATATTCTAATAGCCCAGTTTTTCCTGAAAGGAAATGATGTTCATAGATTGACTATGGACAACAGGGTTGATGTTTTACAAGCTTTTTTTGAAAATTAAATCTGACTTACCAGAGGTTGTCAGAAATCCTTTAGGGCTCAGGGATATTTGCAACGGCAATGTACCGCATGCACCTCTCGATATTTCCTGACGTTTGCCTCCGCGCGCTACGCTTCGGGTTCCAATTTCGCGGGATGAGGCTTGGACCCCAACGTAACTGCTTGCAGTTCTAGTTAGTTTTTTGTTTGTTTTTCTGCCTTTTGTATACTGTACGTTGTCGTGTTTCTAATTGTATTGTTGAGTTTTATGTTGGGACCCCTTGAAAACAAGATGATACATCTCAAGGGTTTTATCCTAAGAAACTAACTTACATATATATTTAGACAAAACACAAGCAAGTTAACACATCACTGCAAACGCAACACAGAAAATGCAACCAAACAAAGAAACATGCTGCAAAATCCTGATGAAGCCAAGCAGAAGTTCAGCCTGTTAATCTCTCGTTCTCATTCCCCTCTCCCTCTCTCTTCTACTGCTTCCTCTTATCAGCCCTATGTACAGTGGGGTTTGAAAGATTGGGCACCCCAGGTAAAAAAATGGTATTAATGTGCATAAAGAAGCCA
>NC_045747.1:22757873-22758176 GCF_008692095.1 Etheostoma spectabile | reverse complement strand
GATGGAAAAATCTCCAAAAGGCGTCAAATGACAGATAAGACAATCGTATAATATGTCACAAAAAGTTAAATTTCCATCATTTACACTTTCAAAATAACAGAAAACAAAAAGATGGCGTCTGCAAAAGTTTGGGCAGAGTTTCTGGCATGTATCGCCCCCTTTGGAAAGCTGAGACCTGACAGTGTCATGTACGGTGGCCGGGAAGTGCAAAACAACATTACAAAGTGTGAAACACTTTTACAAAGATTAAGACAAATTAACATTTTAAAAAATGAATTAACAAAACGCAAAACACTTTTACAA
>NC_045747.1:22756780-22757863 GCF_008692095.1 Etheostoma spectabile | reverse complement strand
AAACAAATTTACATTTTAAAAAACAAATTAACAAAACGCAAAACACTTTTACAAGTCCCGAAACTAATTTACAAACGACAGTTTCTTCACGGAAAGGGAACGTACCACATATCGGAAGTGACACGGAAGTGACAAGGTGAAAGGTATTGTTGGTGAGCGCGGTCAGTTCGTGTTGTCGTTGTGGAGTAAATGGGGTAAATGAAGTTCATTGTGACCGAACATGGACTGCAACCGAAGGATATTTTGCCCGTTTTGTGGCAAACAAAGGAACACATTAACACGGTTTTGCTTTACGTGTGGTCGGTGTTTGGAGCTTTTAAAGGACGCGGACCGGACGGAAACACCGGGCATACTGCATCATTGCGTTCAGTATTTTAATGAGTGCCATTCCTACGCTGTAATCGTGGACATGATGTTGTTGGAGAAATCCTTCTATAAACTGACAACTGACTCCATGATGAATTAACACAGCGTTTATTCTTGTGGTCAACAGATGAAATGCGTTTCCGAGCAGTTTTACGTGCACGGACCTGATGGAAACTTGTCTAGTACGAGGGTCCAAAAAGGCACTTAAACAATAGTGTGCTCAGGGTTTATTGGTTCCCTGTGGGGCCTGATTGGTCAGCTATACTGTTGCTGGGTTACACTCCCTGCTTTTCTCTTCCTCTTTTCTTGCCTGTCTATTATTTTCAGTTATCATTACTTCACAAGACAGCTAGTTTCATCCCTTCTTGGTTTTGTACGTCCTGTCTCTGAGTTATCAGACGTCCTCGAACTTCAGTGTCCTTGGCCTCACCATCTCCTCTTCCCGTGCTCACTGTAGCTTACTGAATAAGTGCCCTGTCGTTCTCTCCCTCCTAGCTGTAACCCAGCGCAAAGCATAATGTATAATAGTCACACCTACACACATCTTATTAGCTTTGGTAATTCAGTAGATATTTAAGCAAGTTTAAGTGGCAGTTCTGAGTGCCCTGTTCATCACCACCTCAGTCATTGTATTATTTTCCCACAATGTCAAGCCTACCGATTTTTGTGGTGAGGACGTAGAAGAGGTTTTCTTCTGATGACTCTTCCATGAAGACC
>NC_045747.1:22740744-22756755 GCF_008692095.1 Etheostoma spectabile | reverse complement strand
TGCTACACCATTCCCTATAAAGAGATACTTGTACAAGCATGGGTCTTCATGGAAGATCTCAGAGAAAACCTCTTCTACGTCCCTCACCCAAAATCGGTAGGCTTGACATTGGGGAAATAATACAATGACTGAGGTGGTGATGAACGCACTCAGGAACGGCCACGTAAAAGCTGCTTAAAGTCTAACTGATTAACAAGACTAAATAGAGTGTGTTTGTATGGTGTGACATATTATACATTATGCTTTGCAGCTGGGTTCAGCTAAAGGAGGAAGAACAACAGGCTATCTTAGTCAGATACTACAGTGAGCACGGGAAGAGGAGATGGATGGCCAAGGACACTGAAGTTCGAGGACGTCTGATAACTCGAGAACAGGACGTACAAACCAGAAGGGATGAACAAGCTGTCTTGTGAAGTAAATGATAACTGAAAATAATACAGGCAAGAAAAGAGGGAAGAAAGAGCAGGAGTGTAACCCCGCAACAGTATAGCTACCAATCACGGCCCCACAGGGAACCAATATAACCCTGAGCACACTATTGTTTAAGTGCCTTTTTTGGGAAACCTCTGTACTAGACAAGTTTCCCATCAGGTCCGTGCCGTAAACGCTCGGTAACGCAGTTCATGTTGACCACAGAATACACCTGTGGTTAATTCATCATGGAGTCAGTTGTCAGTTATAGAGATTTCTTCCAACAACATCATGTCCACGATTACAGCGTAGGAATGGCACCATTAAAATACTGACGCATGATGCAGTATGCCCGGTGTTTCCGTCCGGCCGCGTCCTTTAAAGCTCCCACCACCGCCACAGACTAAGCAAAACCGTGTTAATGTGTTTCCTTTGTTTCCCACAAAACGGGCAAAATTCCTTCGGTTGCAGTCCGTTCGGCACAATGACCTTCATTACCCCATTTACTCCACACGACAACACGAACTGACCGCGCTCCCCACAATACCTTTCACCTTGTCACTTCCGTTCACTTCCCGATATGTGTATTTCCCTTCCCGTGAAGAAACGGTCGTTTGTAAATTAGTTCGGGACTTGTAAAAGTGTTTTGCGTTTTGTTAATTTGTTTTTTAAAATGTAATTTGTTTTGTTCTTGTAAAAGTGTTTTGCGTTTTTGTAATTATTCATTTTTTAAAATGTTAATTGTCTTAACTTTGTAAAAGTGTTTCACACTTTGTAATGTTGTTTTGCACTTCCCGGCCACCGTCATGACACTGTCATGGTCTCAGCGTTCCAAAGGGGGGGCGATACATGCCAAAACTCTGCCCAACTTTGGCAGACGCCTCTTTTGTTTTCTGTTATTTGAAAGTGGAATGAATGGAATTTAACTTTTTGGACATTTATGACGATTGTCTTATCTGTCATTTGACGCCTTTTGGATTTTTCCCTTTTCTTTGTTCTTCTTTATTCACATTAATCCATTTTTTTACCTGGGGTGCCCAATCTTTCAAACCCCACTGTACATAGGGCTGATAGAGGCAGCAGTAGAAAGAGAGGGAGAGGGAATGAGAACGAAGTAACACGCTGAACTTCTGCTTGGCTTCATCAGGATTTGGCAGCATGTTTCTTTGTTTGGTTGCTTTTCTTTCTGTGTTGCTTTGCAGTGATGTGTTACTTGCTTGTGTTTTGTCTAATATATATGTAAGTTAGTTTCTTAGGATAAACCCCTTGAATGTATCATCTGTGTTCAGGGGTCCCAACATAAAACTCAACAATACATTAAAACACGACAACGTACAGTATACAAAGGCAGAAAGAAAAACAAACACAAAACTAACATAACTGCAAGCAGTTACTTTGGGTGCCAAGCCTCATCCCGCGAAATTGGAACCGAACGCGTAGCGCGCGGAGGCAAACGTCAGGAATATCGAGGGTGCATCGTTACATTGCCGTTGCAAAATACCCTGAGCCCTAAAGATTTCTGACAACCTCTGGTATCAGATTTAATTTTCAAAAAAAGCTTGTAAAACATCAACCCTGTTGTCCATAGTCCTCTATGAACATCATTTCCTTTCAGAAACTGGGCTATTAGAAATTTGTGTTGCACTGAAATCACTTGAATGTAAAGGTTGTAGAACCATGAGACAAATAATAAATGAACAGACATGAATCTCACGATGTATAATATGTTTAAGTTTTACGCAGAAGTATAACATGGGGAGAAATTTGAATAATATGAATCAGACCCATAACAATAGTTACTTTGGTAACTCCAGATTCTATGAGTATAGTATACGCTATTGGGTTTATCCCTTCGCGCATGCCAGTAGTGAGATTTTCTTTCCCGCCTTGCTTCCAGCACGGTCCTCACCTACGTCTGTCATTTACTGTATATGTACACACGGACCCGTTGTTCGTCTCTTCAACTAATTTTCTAGGAGCAGGGGCCCGGACCTTAGAGGGCTACGCCTATACTCTATAATCTGGAGTTACCAAAGTAACTATTGTTTTATTTCGTATATGGCTACGCCCTCTAAGGGCTACGCTATTGGTTAGGCAAAGCTGATGTAGTCAATGCCACCTGCGGCACCAGGGCCCACAGCCGAACATAGACCACATTTTCCACACTGTACAGAGGCTTAATACGAGTCATTCTTCTGATAAAGCCCGCCATTCTAATGTCGCGGCCTGAAAGTTCATAAGGCCCGCAATGTGATGGCATAGTTTCAATGAGTAATGGGAATTGTGTGTGATTACCCTGCAAGGATGCCCTTATACGGGCGAAAAAACCAGCTTGCAACGGAGTGACATCATTATCTCCGTGCATGTAACATGATATGACTTGTATGCATTAAGACTGCGTCTCACAAAATACTCCAAAAACAGGAGAGTGAAACAGCAGGGAAGGTTGCTGCGGCAACCAACTCGTGCATAGGGGTCCTGGGAGTACCATGTTATGAAACCATAAAACTGCGTCCACAAGCGGCATCCGCTTCTGTCCTCATAACGCACATCCAACGCAGCATTACACGTTGTTGATTTGGACAGAACAATACACATGTTCAGACATTCGTCGTACATAGAAGCGGATGAAGGGCACGGGGAAAACAGGAGGCTGCCGAGGTGATGTCGGCTGCCATGCCTTTAGCTAGAGCCACAGGCGGCGACAGCCCTTGTAGTCTAATGGAGAGGCCAGGACGAGAAGACGAAGTGCACATGAATCACTCACTCATTCTTTGGCTGACGTTAGGCAAAAGAAGCGGGCGTTTTAGCGACAGCATTCTGAGAGAAGCCTGCGCCAAGGTTCAAAGGGGCTCCCCAAGCCCGGACACCCGAGCTAGGTCCCCTAGGGGGTAGTGGGGCCGAACAGCCGGATTTTGGTGCCCAACCCCCTTCAGGAAACGCTTCACCAGGGATAGGCAAAACTGTCCTCTCACCCTGGTCCTCTGGTAGGAGTAAGGCAGCTCGTAGCTTGACATAGATGGAGCCAAAAAGCTATCCATCAGAGTTTGGAGTTACGTCAACACGAGAGGCAGGGGACCACGATGTGGAGTCCGCTCCCTCCCTGTGCGCCAGCGCTGAAAGGCGACCAGCGCCCTGGTAACCTGCATGGTACAGAAGGCTCTGGAGCCCTGGATGGTGCGCACCACAGCAGGGGGGAAGCCTAGTCCTGGAGCGTTCCCGCTCCAACCAGCCAAAAGGTCTCTGGTCATCACTGGGGATGAAGAGCGCTGTTCAGCTGCACAGTGCGTCTCCCTGTTGGCTGGGGGGGGGGGGGCACACAGCTGAAACAAAGGTCGGGACCAGGCCGCGCTTGTTCCGCTCCGTGTGCCACCAGAGCCTTGACAGATCTCCCTCCTGCATGCGCTCGGTTGTAGCAGAGAGCGAGCCTTCAGTTTCCCAGGCTGGGAGAAACCGCCCTCCGCAAAAGTGGCCGAAGCTCTGTGAAGCCAGCCAGAGTGGGGCCCGTGAAGGGGGCGGCTCGGGCGCAATGGCCGAAGCCTTTAAAGCGCGGCCAGAGTGGGGCCCTGAAGAGGGCGGCTCCAGAGCTTAAACATCCCCGCTCAAAATGGCCCTGTCTTTCGGGAGACGGAGAGAGCTCCGTGGGAGAGCGTCGATCGCGCGTCTCAGTGCCCAATCCCCTCAGGAGAGGGAATTCCTCCTAAGTTAAGGAGGAAAAACCTGTAACGCGGCGCTGTCCGAAGAACCGAGCCATGCTCGTCGAAAGCGGCGTCCGCCAGCGATCCGGTGTCGCCGGTTTGTTCCGTCTGTCTCCCGCTCCCGTTCCGCTTCCCTGCTCTGGCAAGACCAGAAGAGCTTTATCCCTGCAGTTTAGCTCTTTAGATGGCGCAAAACTGGCAGGAGGCGTGGCGAGTGAGAGCCTGGCGGCAAGACGGCGGCCGAGGCAGGCACTGAAATTCTTGTCTTCATACTGCGTAAGCTTTGAAGAAAAGTGGGAGACAACAACGGGTCGCTGTGTACTATACATTAAATGCGACGTAGTTGAGGCCCGTGCGGACCAAGGCGGAAGAAAATCTTCCCGACTGCGCATGCGCGAAGGATATAAACCCAATGCGTAGCCCTTAGAGGCGAAGCCTATACCAAAGAGACTACAACACATGCATACATTCATCACTAATTTACCCCACTAATAGTCAAGATGGCACATAATAAGTGGATCATGCAAATTTACTCAACAATGTTGTTAGACCTCCAGTTACTCACAATGAACCTCTCCTGGTCTGAGTTCTCACTCTATAGCTCACACTGTAATAAAACCTAAAAACCTTGTGTCTCTACCCTCCAGCAGCCTGGGTGCAATGTGCCCTCTCAAAGGTCAGTGGTTTAAAGCCAATTAATCTTAGCACATGCTTTCATGCATGAAAAAGTGGTTTGCTCACACTAACCTGTTAGGAAATTACAAAAAGCTGCCTGAAATTCTCTTCCGTCTGTATTTAGAGTGGATGCTTTCAGTCTTTGGCTACTTGATACTTAATAATGCTCCCTTCTGAATTTGCTGACCAAATTAATAATGTCAACTTTAATCTTCACTCGTTTTGTCTCCATCTCTTGAACATGCACTTATGGCTAATGGCTTTTTTATCGTTTAAATGTGCTAAAGTCATTTCATTAATTGCGTCCTCTCCTGCCCTGTATGGTAACCTGCATGAGGTTCCACCGGCTTCTGAGTTTAATATATTGGGAATTTTCTGCTCACTGTGGATCTATTTACAATCTCCTTTTTTGTTTAATTCCAATGTTGTTTATAATGGCTGCAGAAAATCAAAAGCTTCCCATGGAGGAGTAGCGTTGCCTCTGTGCCTCTATCACATTTCTGAAGTGGTATTTGTTTGTCTAACATGGCAGAACAGTGCAGCCATGCGTGCTGTGGAGCGGCACGGAAAAGCTGCTCCAGCTAAATTTAACTCGAATACAAAAAGCAAACCAACTGGCTTTGCTTGTCCACAGCGTATGTATAACGTCCATCTCCCCGTCAATCCATCTGGTATATCCTGTAGTTCACTGACTAAAATAAAAAGAATAACACTGGAGTGGTAACATGCAAAATAAAACCTTATTGTACCTTCCATCCATGATCCATAACGCTACAGGAGGGTGATGTCCATAGCGGACACATACTAATTACCTAACCTGGTCGGAGCAGGTTTTCTTAAAATAACCTTGACTTTCTCTCAAGCTAAGTTTCCATCCACTCGTCAATCAATTATTTGAATTATCTGTCAAAAATAATTCCAGCGAAAAAGCTGGTAAAATGTGTTTCCATCCAACGGCTTTTAAACTAAAAAACCTGGGCGTAATGACTTCACATGTGTGTTTGTGATCAGATTGGTATATATCGAATTGATTAGAGGACATTTTAGGATGTTTCCATTCATTTTGCACTGAATTTGCAAAAAAGTTTTTCTAAAAAAAATGGATTGCTCTATCTACCAACAAATGATCAAAATGGGACAAGTTGTAACAGTGCTTATGTGGCAGCTGATAGCGACATTTCAAGCTATAATAAGAAAACAACGACACTATCAACTCATTGCTAAGATGATGTCAGATGCAACTGGCTTTTATTTGTCCTCCCAGCACCGCTGCGGACAACTCTTTTTTTAGTTATATTGCCCTGTTTGAGCGCCTTCCATTTACTCTGGGGACGTACCACACTTGTCCTAACTCTGGTCGGCCGTTTCCTTCACAGTTCCTGATAAATAAATTAAAGAAGTCTTCGCCTCTTTCTTCGTCCACTTCACTCTGTCTTTGTTGACAGGTGTGGCAAACAGACGGAAATACGGGGCGAAATACACTAAACTCTTGTTTTGTGGCGGTTGCAACCATAAAATTACCTAAAACTTAATTGACAATTCATATTTATTCGGCAAATATGTTCCCTCAGCGTTTATCGTATAGCCCGCATCGATAAGAGAAATACCATGTGACCAAACGTATTTCATTTGAGTCGATCTTCCATGAATTCCATTGACTTTTACTGTTTCCATAAGGCTTTTTCATTCGATATCACTTTTGGATTTGATGGATGGATGGAAACATAGTTTCAGTCTCCTCCCTCTGAACAGCGCTCTTTTTCATTTTCTCATTCATTTCTATTGCGCATTTTAGCGCAGTTTGTTATCTGGATGGATAAAAAAAAACAGTGTTGTTATTTTAACTGTGTTAGGCACACTATAACCGTTTTTGTTCCGAACACGGCATTTTCTTTTGTCAATGATCCTGTTGAGGAAGAAGCGCTAGTACTTGGCAAGGAGTTAAACATCACTCAGTAGATGATATATAGAACCTACTATGGATGTATTTTATTTCTAGATAATTAAGAGCTAGACTTGCAGGTTACCTCTTAAATAGTTCGTGAAGGTAGGCTTGTGTTTTTACATCTTAGTTTTTTGTGAGCCGAGAGATGACACTGTGGAGATGCTGTTCCTCCTGCAGTATTATTCCAGTGTTGCCACTGTCACAACAACAAACAATCATAATATCTAATAAGTATCCATTACAATGTACGTATAGGTCCAAGATATGCTTTAATTTAATATACCATTTTCTTGTGGCTAATTGGCACTGCCAGACTGTCAAACAAAGTGCGAGATTAAAGCTCACCAATCTAGATGACCTGCCATTCAAGTCAAGGAGTTTTCTTCAGTATCATGGCAACATGTGTATTGACTGCAGAAGACTTCTTCTGCACCTTTCTCCTTGGAGACAACCTTGTCCCTTTTGGCCTTGTCCCTCTCGTGAACTTACTTGGATAATTGGTGGAAGCAAGACTGCCCAACCCTGATTGGCTGCTGCTGGGGATCTACCTTTGAAGCACGGTTCCTCTGCTGAAACCTTTTTCTCCAATTTGGGATATACGTTTTTCATTCAAGAATGCAAGCATTAACATCCACACACGGCCATGCCGCACATCATTAGAAGCTTAAAGTCTCATGATTCCATTGAGCCCACACACAAAGTTTACGTGTCTCAATCCGCTATGAAGTAAAGACAGAAAGATTATCCACCGTTTCTGTCTAAAGTCGAGCGTGCTTCCTACCTTTGTCCTCGTCGTTATCCACGACGTTGAAGATTCGTCATAACTTTTTTTTGCTCACTCGCCAACAGTTCAAAGAATAAGTTACATCCAATCCTTTTAACAAAACGATCTGGTCCCCTCACACTCTTGTAATTCTGGCCGAGTTTCCTCATAAACAACAGCTGAACATTCCATCTTTTTTGGACTTTGATCGCTTCCTTTGTCTCTTTGTTTTATTTAAGCCTATGTTGAATACATATATTGTGTCCAATAAAATATTGGGACTACACTATATGTTTGTGGCTGCTTGGGGGACGGGGAAATGGGGACAAGTTAAACCGATTATTTGCGTCCTAGGACCCTAGATCCTGGGGCGTACACTAATTGGGGCTCGTGTCCATTGTTCCTTGTTGCGCTTTTTGTTTCGGGTAGTTTCGGCGTGTCCTTTTTGTGTTCGTTGGCGTGTTTTTTGGTGTGGGGGGATATGGAGTTTCACTGGATTAGTTTGTGGCAGACCTTCTTGGCTAACTTGAGAATGCAAAAAAAAAGACCTGTTGTTGTAGCAATTATTATGAAGTGCAGGTGTCTTACCAGTGCCAATAAAGCAGAGCTAAACGTTTCTATGTGCAGAGTTTGGAGCAGGGCGTCTTGCCTGACCCGGCTGCTGAAACGGCTGTTGCTGCTGCGGGTGGCGCCGGGGTTGACGCACCGATGGCGAAGTGAAAGCGGCGGGGGCTGCTGCATGCTCGCTGCGGTGTGGGCTGAAGCGGTCACGGATCCGTCATGGGTACATGACCACAGGGATCTCCGCATTACCCTCCAAATAAGGAGTAGAGACCAAAAACAGACACTGGAAGTGCAAGCCATGTATCTGCGGGTCAGAGCTCTTGAGCTGGAAAGAGGTACCCTGTAGTCCCCACCCCAATTCCCTCTTGACCGCAGTACTGTTTCTGTTCCGGTCTTTTGAATCAGTAGCACTGCTCTAGTTTCCTCCATTTGTGAGTCTGAGGTTGACTCGTATTTCAGCGCTTTCGAGCGAAAGCGGCTGCCCTGAGTTGGCCCAGAGTTTTGGTCTCTTTCCTCCAGTGCAAGTTAGGGGGAAAGCTCAGGGATCTTTGCCGCTTTCTATTGAGGACAGTCTTGACTATAACATATGTGAAAAAGACTGTGTCAGGCTTATGAGTTGGCCCCCGAAGCATTCAGACAGAAATTTAGGAACAGTGAGAAAACCGCTAACCAACATATGTGAGTTGTGCATGACAAAGAGCGTTTTGTTTGATAAATGGTGCCAAGCGGTTATGACGAGATTAAGAGCTGATCTTGCTTAGTATTTAAAAAGTGTTGGCAGAGCGCATCTGTTTATTTGAACGAACAAAAGAGTCGTCGGTAGCAAAAGCGGCGGTGCTGCGATGATTTGTTTGACCCACAAGTGTGTTTTTTACGCCGGCCAGTTTTGGGTCACGTGTTTTCCAGAACGTGGAAATAGTGTCCCGAAGACGATGCGTAAATAACTCACCAGCGTGAGGGCCGCGCTGTTTTTATTGTCATGAGCCAGGCATTTGATTGCTGTTTGCCGGCTCTTAAAAGAAGCACCACACAAGCAGATAACATCCTGCAGTTGTGGGGTTTATAAAGCCGCGTCCCTCACCTGTAAACACACCCGATCTTTAACTGAAGCGGTTTCACGAGGTTATCCTCGTTTAAGCGTGTTGGGCTCAGGATTGTTTCTTTTACGGCGAAGAATCGATAAGGTACCGGTAACTATTTTTCGAGATACAGCCGCTATCATTCGTCTAAGGCTAATGTTCGTGCCGCTCTCAAACAAACTTGTGTTGTCGGATTTCTTAGTATGGGGAATTAAAATTAGTGAGCTACGCCCCCCTTCATAGGATCTATTTGCATTCAGCACTTGTTCAGGAACAATGAAGGTTGCCGTGCTTCCGCAGTTTCCGATTAGTGGCATTTCGTTTATTTTGGGTAACAGCTGGTGGGAGGAAAAGTGTTTCCTCTGCCCGAAGTAGTTACTGATCCCGTTTCGATGCGCTGTTTGCTACTCCTCTGCTGTCTCTTCAGCTTTATCTGTGCCAACTCTTTTCCTGTTGTGCCATACGCGAGCACAAGCCGTAATCGGTGACTGTTGATTTGTCTGAGTCGTTTGGCTACTAGATGAGGATGAGCTTGTTTGTCCAGTTTCCCCTGCTACTGAAAGTGTAACAAAGTGTGAAAAAAGTTACTAAATGTGTCAACAAGTTTGATCTTTTTCTGCTGATCTAGACCTAGTTTAAACGTGATTGAGAAATGTTAATTGAGCTCAGATAAATGATCTGTCTCTAACTTTGTGTCTGCTCTGTTTGTGCCGCTAGGACAGAGCAAGCCTGGGTTTATCTAAACACGGTGTCTTGTGCGACGTGGAGTCCTGACTCCAGTGACGATACGCTTGTGAATCAGGTGTGTGTGCCGACGCTATCGATGCCAAATTTGTGATCTTGCACATGACTCTAGTTTAGCTGGACACCTGGGTTGTTAAAAAACGTATCATCGGTGGTTGCGCATTTCTTTTGGCCGCTGTTTAAAATCTGACGTAACAAATACTGCCCGCAGCTGCACACATGTCACGTCGTGAGAACCCCAATCAACCTGTTCCTCCGCACCACTTCATCCGATTCCTGTGCTTGGTGAGCCGTTGGACAGTGTTTGATAGATTGTGTGGGTCCATTGCCAAAACTAAATCAGGTACCCAGCGGTACCGCGGTACCCAGAGGCCATTCCATTGCGCACCCCAGAGCAACCTGTTGATAGCGCTCATTATTCTTCACAACTTTTGGTTTGCCTAAAACTATACAGAAGGACCAAGGTACAATTTAAGTCCAAACTGTTGCACAATGATGAGAGAGTTAAAAGTTAAACTGTTACCTCAGTCCTTACCATCCAGATTCCCAAGGCGCATTGAGAGTTTCCACCAAACCTTAAAATCCATGTTGCGTAATACTTCTCGAGTCCAGAAGAGAGTGGTGATAAGGTCTCCCTCTTCTGTTATTTGCTGTGCGTGAACTCCACAGGAATCGTTGGTTTCAGTCCTTGCGGTGGTGTTTGGTCATACCGTGTGGCGTCCTCTTCGTCTTCTTAAAGATAAGTGGTTGCCGAGTCGCCAAAAGCTGAGCATAATGTGCTTGATTATTCAGTTCTTTTTATGAGCGCTTAACTATGTGTGTGTCGTTAGCTCGTGATAACATGACACCCTTCAGGTTAAAATGAAGCGTCGCTATGACAAAAGTCTGTTTCTGCGTGTTTTTAATCAGGTGAGAAAGTTTGGTGCTGCTGCCGTTACCTGGATCCAGTCTGCAGTCTCGTTTTCGGTCTATACAATGGATAGGAGATCAGTGAACAGACGACGTTGGCTACACGGACCGAAGGAAAATCGAGAGTATGTCACGTACATGCTTGAACATACTTTTCAGAGTGAGAGATCCCCGCCGTCTCCCCTGTGCCTGTGATGTCCGTGTCTGCTCTCCGAGTACCTTCTGGCTGATGATGGTTTGCAGAGAAAAGTGGGTTGATGCCGGCCGCTCGTTTGCGAAATTCAGAGGTACTGTGTATTTGGAGGACTTTTTGTCCCATCTGTCTGATTCGGCTCGGTTGATATTGTAACTTATTGCTTTTCTCTGACCATCCTAGTCGAACGTCGGTCCTATCATGACATTGTGTGGAGGACCACAGACCCATAAAGCAGCATGCATAATAGAGTGAATCCGTCGAAAAGACTATGATGCAGCAGGAGGTGATTATCTGGTTGAGCTGGGTTAGCTGTTCCCGTGTATAGTGCGTGAGCTCACCCTGTGGGTGGTTCTGAACCGACCACACCCTCGTTTTGTTAATGATTACGCAAAGTAATCTGTTACCAAACCCGATTCTTTCCGCTCCCCCTCCAACCAGCGGCTTATGCGTTGGTCTCTTCTCTGCAGGATTTCAACTTGCAGATCCACCATAGAAGGGTACCGAGAACATAATTGCAGATGCTGTTGTCCAGATGTTCCTCAGACACCTGGAGGTGAACCAGTTGGGGGTTGTTCAGTTCTGTTTGGGGGTGTATGCACGGGGTCTTATTTGTTTTCGTTTGTGTTTGTGCCTGTCCTATATTTTTCGTCCTATGTAAATAGCTCTGTCGTTGCTCATGCTGATTGGTGGGGCCGCTGAGTCCTATCTTGTTGTGCGGCAGCTGCGCACCACCTTCTATTTATGGAGACAGATGGCGACCGTCGGAGGACACAGAGGGAAGCCCAGCAGGGCCGTCTCCATTTGTCCTCGCCTCCCACCTGCCACAAGTTTTTCTTTTGCTTGATATTGTTCAGTTTCTAATTGTACGGGTGACCTTCAATGTGTTTATTTTTCACCTCTTTTGTTTTAGTTAGGAAGGTAATTCATGTTTATTTTTTGGGCCCTTATGGTTTGTTAGGTTATCTTCTTATCTACTTTCAAGACAGTTTTGTTTTTGTTGTTGGTTTGTAGTATGCCCCCCTACAGTTTAGTTACATTATACCTTTGTTTCTTTGTTTATTTAACCTTATGTTGAATACATATAATGATTGTTTCCAATAAAATATTGGACCTACACTTATGTTTTGTGGCTGCTGGGGACGGGGAAAATGGGGCAAGTTAACCGATTTATGTTGCGCTAGGGCCCCCCCTAGACTGGGCGTAACATGTCTGTCCTGAGGAGCCACTTGTTTCTTGCAAACAGAGGCTAAGCATAACTTTTGATTGCAGCTGAATAAGCCAATCCGTCCACTGTAAGCTGGTGTTCTCCTTTAATGAACCATAAACCGCAGGGTTTACGAGGAGGGTCCTGGTTAAATATAAAAAGCTCCTCTATCCAATTACAACCAAACATTAGAAACCAGCCTCGCTGTGTAGCCAATAAAGACGAGTTTGATAATACCAACATGGTCAGAAAAAATTAACCCTGTGATGTCTCCAGCTTGTCCAAAGCAAAAATAGGCCTTCTTATGGCATTTCACCATTTCATCAAATTATGATTACTTATTTCTATAAATATAGCATGTAGTTCGTTTCAGGGATAGTGTGAAGTGAAGTGGATGTGTTTTTGTATTTAGAAGTAATTGAATTTTGCACTTTTGGGCTTTTTAGAATAAGAAATAAAAACGCAAAGACATATCTGTAGAACTACATCATATAAAATCCATTTCTAACCATTTTTTTCTGGATTTTTTTTCTGTTCTAAGTTGAGACATGTGGCTAGAGTACTATTTTAGTATAAGCCCATTTGATATGCTTACAGTGTGTTTTGTTCATTAGTTTTCAGATGATTTACTTGGACGAAATAGAAATTCTCTGTTCTACCACACTGTACTCTGTGTCATTAGGCCTGGTCACAGGCCACTAGACACAAAAGTTGAGAGTGTTAACTTCCCATGACCTCAGGTGTCATCCCAGAGGCCAAGCATGTGAAAACTGCAGCATTTTTTGGGGGTAAAAATTTAGGGCGAGAAAAGCATATCATTTTGCAAGTGTCCGAGGCACGATGGCGGCCATCAGCGGGCGCAGACATCCCCCCCACCTGCACTCTTTGGCTAGATCCCATTTCTTCTACTAAACCCTACCCTTACCCATTACCTGTACCCTTGGCCCTTGAAATCAAGGGGTAGGGGAGATGAACATACGCCTATGAAATGGACCCACTTGGTTACATCACCATACAATTGATCACAAACTTCCATCTCTGTCGGTTGATTGTGTGGGTTTGGACAACATGGTCATATGCATTTCTATATTCTATATTTATAGTTATTTATATGTCACTTTTGGTGGTGCAGAGCAGATGTTCTTATCTGTGTAGTACTCAAAATCTGTTTGCAATACCCTGTGTAGACAAACACATGATGGTTGTAATGTGTTTCAGTTATCCCTGTTTTGAATGTCATGGATGTTCAGAAAAACATTTTGTTAACAAAATCTTTTTTTTGCCAATAAATTAACATAAAGGCAAAAACTTACATAAAATGTTGTTACAGAACCATCTTCAACTATAGAACATAACTTATAGTCACAACACATAAAAGGCACTCAATGTATAAATCAAAAATAGACACACAAGCCCACAAACAAACCAATTAACACAGCTGTTCTGATATTCCAGACCATCTGATGCCTGTTGGCAATAAACTCCGCCCCCCCCCCCCCCCCATATCATCAGTGTCCCGTATCAAAACCAACAACAATATATAGTGCATGAACAGGAATTAATTACAAATGATTACAATAATACAATACCATGCAAAAATGAATGGGTACAACATGAACATAGATATAGAAACTCTGCTCGTTTTCAGCCCCAGTGATCAGCTGTTTTTTCCTCCGGCGTCCCTTGTGATGACAGGCGTATATGTATAGCCCTAGTCGGAGTTCATCATGACCGTTAAGATTACATACATCTATAATATACATATACTAATTTATATGTGGATTATACAATCCATTTAAGGCAGACAAATGTGGGACTGTTTCAAATCAACTTACCATTACGGATGACGTAAGATAGCAAGCTAGAGTTTTTAAAAAGTTTCAGTACGAACATTGGTTTGCAAGTATATATACCGGACGTAGTCTTCCACAAAACAACACTGTCGAACTTTTAAATTCATATTAAGCGCGAAGTACTTATGTATGTGTCTCTCTGCAGAGCAGCCAACTGTTCCAAAAACCTGGAGTGGAGATTTGGGGGGGGGCAAACACCTATTTCTGCGATACGAAGCAATTTCTTTAACTATTTTTAGTTCATCTATCTTCAGGGTTTTTAAATTGGTATTTTTCTCGTGGTGGGGGATAGGTGGGCCTCCCTTAGGGGTTGGGGTAATGCCACCAAGGAATGTTTGTGTTTTTAAAGTAAACCTTAATCAATGCAATTCGGAAGTTAGTTGCAAAAAAGAGAGAAGTCAAGTCTTACATGGATATGTGCCAAACTAATGGGTTAGGAGCCTTTGCATTTACATTCTTTACATATTAACTTACTTAGATATTGAAAATGACCACGACAATGTGCCAAAACTAATGAAGTCACATGAAGAGACAGGAGCATATTCGGAACAGCTGAGAAGATTTGGGGTCTTGGTTAACAGGTCCAGGGGTTCCTAGTGTAGGGAACCCAGGGACCCAAAGTTAATTAATCATCACTAAGCTACCTGAAATTCTAAAGACTAAGAACCATGATTTCATTAACTTTAATCCTTTAACCTTTGTACTTTTTAGGAAAAAAACTATTTTTTGTTTTTGTTATTATTTTGTTCATTTTATGAAACTTGAATTAATTACTTACAGTTACACTTTTGAGATGCCCCGAGGTAAGAAGCACAATAAGTGCCCCAACTGTTCAGTATCTTATATATAGTATAGTATATTAGATAGATAGTTCCGCATTTCAGTTCATCAAATTTCTGCCTCTGTTTTACAACTTTGTGCCACAGTCAAAATATACACATCCTCCCATCTACTGTTGTCCAAGATTTGAGAGTTGTAATAAAGTCTACTGTGCATTGTTATTGCTCCGCTGTATATGTAGTATCTAATCAGACGTCGCACGACAGACAGAGGCCCAGTTGGTCGTTGTTCTTGACAAAAGTCTTCGAGGAGGCTGTACACTGCTCATTAGAGAGGTACTAGCAGGATTGACACAGCATCACTGCCAAGCAGAGCAAGTCCACGAAAATTAACTGAATTTGCTACGCTCACCAGCCGCGAGGCTCCCGTCTATTTTTACATTCAGATTGTCACAAAGCGGAGGACAGGTCCGTGCTACTCAAAGTCACATACCTGAAGCCAAGAGACCGGATGACCAAAATTCCACAGACAGGGAGACGCTCTGAACCCCCCCCACAGTCTTTGAAAGCACAACTGTCGATCTACACTGGCTCAACAGGATAGTCTATAGAATAATCATTTTCAGAAAATTTGGTGACCGGGTTGACATTCAGCGTGTAAAACCAGTCACATGCATGAGTTCTCACGGCCAATGCGTGAGAGTGGCAGCCCTGTCTCCTGGTCGAGCGGTTCGGCAAGCCATTGTGCTGTGTGTTTATATAGCTTGTGTCCACACTAGGTTTCTAGGGGTTGATACAGCCCAGGTCCTACCCTACCCCTTGGTCGAAACAAGAATTGGTGACAGACTAGGTCCCGCGTGAGACGCGCAAAACGAGGGAAGGGGTGAGGGGTAAAAGAAAGTGAGATTCAGCCTGTTGTTTTTGTTCAGTCGTTGCGTTAGATTACATACTTTTCTGTTTCAATAGTAAGGGTGGACCACCGAGTGTGTTTTTGTTCATTACTAGGGAAGGTAGGGGAGAGCCAGGAAAGTTGAAACCTGGACGGATGAACACAACTCCAGTGTCTCCAGGTCTTTCTGGATGGATCGTGCAGTCAAACGTGGGTTTGGAATTGCTTTTCTCACAATCCTG
The DNA here is from genome assembly GCF_008692095.1 of Etheostoma spectabile. NCBI lineage: Eukaryota > Metazoa > Chordata > Actinopteri > Perciformes > Percidae > Etheostoma > Etheostoma spectabile. The sequence continues at coordinate 22,740,804 of NC_045747.1, read as the reverse complement.
CAAGCGGTTCTGTCTGATATTTTTCTTGGTCTTCCAGCTCTTGCTTTAACTTCCACTGTT
>NC_045747.1:22739937-22740734 GCF_008692095.1 Etheostoma spectabile | reverse complement strand
GCCATTTCTTAATTACATTCCGAACAGAGGATATTGGCATCTGAAAACGCTTTGGTATCTTCTTATAGCCTTCTCCTGCTGTGAGCGTCAACTATTTTCAGTTTTCAAGACAACTGCTTAGAAGCAGCCATGGTGCTGATTGTTGGGACAAGGTCAACTGAGTCTGGGCATTGAAAACCTTAAGGTTGACATCACCTGGTCTTTCCAGACAATGATTGAGGACAATCCATGACTACGGTGGCCGGGAAGTGCAAAACAACATTACAAAGTGTGAAAGACTTTTACAAAGTTCAAGACAAATTTACATTTAAAAAAATAAATTAACAAAACTCGAAAACCTTTACAAAGAACAAAACAAATTAAAATGTATAAAACAAATTAACAAAACTCAAAACACTTTTACAAAGAAAAAAAAAAATTTATGTTTTAAAAATCAAATTAATAAAACACAAAACACTTTAACAAAGAACAAAACAAGTTTACATTTCAAAAATCAAATTAACAAAACGCAGAACACTTTTACAAAGTACAAAACAAATTTACATTTCAAAAAACAAATTAACAAAATGCAGAACACTTTTACAAAGAACAAAACAAATTTACATTTCAAAAAACAAATTAACAAAACGCAGAACACTTTTACAAGTCCCGAAACAAATTTACAAACGACAGGTTCTTCACGGAAAGGGAACATACCACATACCGGAAGTGACACGGAAGTGACAAGGTGAAAGGTGTTGTCAGTTCGTGTTGTCGTTGTGGAGTAAATGGGGTAAATGAAGTTCATTGTGACCGAA
>NC_045747.1:22739735-22739844 GCF_008692095.1 Etheostoma spectabile | reverse complement strand
CTTTTAAAGGACGCGGACCGGACGGAAACACCGGGCATACTGCATCATTGCGTTCAGTTTTTTAATGAGTGCCATTCCTACGCTGTAATCGTGGACATGATGTCAAGCC
>NC_045747.1:22739433-22739725 GCF_008692095.1 Etheostoma spectabile | reverse complement strand
AAACATCAGCTTGAGGACTCTTAAAAGTAAACTGAACGACACCGGGATGTACCGCGGAAGGGATTATTCCTCTCCAAACACCATGGGTAACGCCATAGGATTGGAACTTTGTGGACCAAGACAACTATTTGGCTACCGCACGATGTGGCAGGTACTTAAACAAAAGTACAATCTTTGGAGTTTTTAGGGCGCGGACTAGGGGTGATCCGAGTATCCGGCTGAAACGAGTATCCAATACGGATAAAGCACTTTTGCCGAGTACAAGTATTATCCGAGTAATATGAGTCAATAT
>NC_045747.1:22737882-22739420 GCF_008692095.1 Etheostoma spectabile | reverse complement strand
GAATACAACTCCTCAACTGGCCGCGCTGCGTTCTGTGATAATCACAGCGCCCCCCCACCCCGCCTACAAACCCGCTTGGATCAATCACACACACACAGAACACGGAGAAATGCTCTCTCTCTCTCGCTCTCTCGCTCCCGCTGGCAGGCAGTCGGGTCTGTGGATCTGTTCAGTTAATGTTTAGGGTTTCTTCAGCTTCAGGTTTGTTTTTAACTTCGGTTTGTAGTCCTTACATAGTAACCAGTAGATTTCTGGTGAACGTGGGGTTTGTAGTCCTTACATAGTACCAGTAGATTTCTGGTGAACGTGGGTTTCAGACGTGCTGCTTGAATTTAATGCAACTCCGTTGCGTCTCTGCCATCGGAGATTTTTTTTTTTTTTTTTACTGTCAGCTGCCCCCCCCCCCGCCCCCTCTCTCTCTGTGTCTCTTTCTTACTCACACACACCACCAACCACGACACACACCACACACACACACACATATACCGGTGTGGAAAAAAAAATAAAAAGAACAAAAAAAAAAATCACACACTGATCATAACAAAATAAAAAGTTAAAAAAGAAGTTATATTGATAGAAGTGTCTTGTTCAGTACATTTTACTTATATGGCCACCGCATTGTTGTATCTTGTTGCAAAACGTCTGTCTATATTTTGGTTGTTACCATGACAACACCATTGTCTGCTTTCGCATGCTGTCATGTAAATAGTTTCAAACAGCAATAAATTTAACAATTTTTTATCACCCACTATCAATTGCATGCTTAATAACTACCGGTTAAAGCCCCTCACATTTCAAGAGAACCGACCACTTCCGGGTTAAATCTGACCACTTCCGGTTTAGGCCCCGCCCAGTCTGAGTACGGATCCGGATACAGATATTTCATGTGGTAAACAGATACAGTACTCGCTCATCCCTAGTGGCAATAACGTCTGCTGACCTGAAAGGAAGACACACACACACACACATCAGAACAGTCACATGATATGCACTAGGTTGAATGTAGTTCAATGGAAGGAAACATGTTTCCTAAATGCATGCATAATGTTAACTTACGGACAGGGATTCCAAACACACGCCCCATAATGGAATGCATCCGTGTTTGTGGAACTGATTCATCTGAAATGAAAGACCATACAATTTGTAGGCTACTGACTGCAAAAATAATATTTTAATGTATAAACAATGTATATGACAGGATTTATGCATTGTAGCCCAGAGACTTTCTAATGGGGAGACACAGCATCTACAGAAATGCATGGGGTTAGTTTGTAAAGCCAGTACTGCAGCTGTGTAGCATACACATAATATGTCCCTTCCTGTATGCTTTCCCCTCCACTGGGCCTTATTTTTTGATATTTTCAATGGTTTCCAGCATAACTTGATGTAGAAATGGGTAGAAATAGTTATAGCAGAAACATTCAATTCAATTTTATTTATAGTATTGTAGCCCTAGTATAAATCTAAGGGATTTAAACCGGTTAGTTTCTACCTAAGTCATATGTAGGAAAGAAAAAGTTAGTTATGCAGGTAAACTG
>NC_045747.1:22737265-22737745 GCF_008692095.1 Etheostoma spectabile | reverse complement strand
TGACTGACAACAAAACTGGCCAATCAGTATAACACATTTCCAACTAAAGGGCAATTACGTATAATATTGTTCAGTTAGTCAATGTTGTCTGTGGTGAATGGTTGTGAGTTAGGAAGTGAATGTGTGAGGGAGGGGTTGTTTTTTTTTGAGAACGTAACGTTGGAGAGACGTCGAGGGGAGACAGGCCGGGGACGCACGAGAGTTACACGAGGGAGACGCACGAGAGAGATACACAAGAAAGACGGTAGAGAGAGAATTGCAAAAAGAGACTGAGAAACATTGAGCGACACGAGAATAGTAGCTTAGAGGATATGTGAGTGGACTGACGACGGTGTAGCGGAGTACATTACTGCACTTCTCTTGTCTGACTGCAGTGCTAGCTAGTGTGCTTGCTAACCGTGGGAGCTAACGGCAGAGAATTACTGTTTCCGAGGACGTTTGACTGCAACCTGAGAGGACGGCGGTGTGTATCCTGCGGAG
>NC_045747.1:22737028-22737144 GCF_008692095.1 Etheostoma spectabile | reverse complement strand
GGACGCACCGCTCACAAGCTACCATCAGGCCTGCAACGGGTTTTTTTTTTCTATCTTGCTTGTGTGTGTGTGTGTGTGTGTGTGTGGTACCACGGTGTGTTAATGTGTCTAGTATT
>NC_045747.1:22720440-22737018 GCF_008692095.1 Etheostoma spectabile | reverse complement strand
TAAACGGGGTAAAGAAAAGTATAAATGTCGGTAATATTATTTGAAAACTGAGTTAACATATTTGTGTTTAGATTTATATTTTTTCTGTTTATTCATTCGAACTGTTTATATTTGTCCCTTTTAAGTTATTGTCTAGTAAATTATATATTTGTTTGTTCAAAGAGTTGTCTGGAGTCAGTTCTTCTAATATGGAACTATATATATATATACATGGTAAGGTTAGGGTAATATATAATTAACCCAATATAGGTAAACCTTTGGGGTAGCTACCTTAAAGAACCGAACCCTAACACCCCATTATTCCTGTCTGAAGTCAGTTTATTGCAGCTTGGGCATTGTAGGGAGTGTGGGGTGCTACAGTATCAATACATAACAAGAGTTATCTCAAGACATTTTACAGATGAGTGAGGTCTAGAGCACACTCCCGAATTTACAGACCCAACAGTTCTAGTAGTTCCTCCAGAGCAACAACAGTGCGACAGTGGGAGAGAAAACTTCCTTTTAGAGCAAAAACCTCGGACGACCCAGGCTCTTGGTAGGCGGTGCTGACAGGTCGGTTGGGGTTAGAAGGAAGCGTGGCAAAACGTCGTAAAAAAATAGTAGTTTTTAGTAGTCATGTAGAGTTAATGGCATAGCAGGGCACTGTGTGGCATTACAAGCCAGAGGACTGGCAGGTGCACGCATAGCGTAGCGGTGAAATGGAATTGCAGACGTGTAGCAGGAGCAGGTACATGCTACCCTGATTTTGGAGCCTTCGTTTTTCCAAGGAAAACCATGCCTGGACGAAAAAGAAACATAAGACCCGGGGATGCATCCCCCAGAGCAGGTTAGTAACAAGCTTTCTGGGACATGGATGCACATAAATGGAAACAATGAGAAAATGAGAGAGGGGAGTCAGTGTGTCAAAGGAGTCCCGCTGTCTAAAACATTTACAGCAAACTAGGAGCAGACAGGGTAACGAGAGCTGACTATGGTCAGGCTATGGAACTCGCCCCAACCCGATCGGGCTGTACGCCCAGCCTCGCTTGGTTTATTATAGCTGTGATATCGATAGAGGATCTGACAAATATACGCAAATCAGGTGTGCGGGTTGTGCGGAACGCTGCGGACTCACACTCCCTAAACATTTCATTCAAATGACGAACTATTTAAGCTTTACATAAGGACAGTCTTAAAGCCTACTCTTAAATGTGGGTGAAAGTGTCTGCCTCCTGACACCCAACTGGAACCTGGTTCCACAGGGGAGGAGCCTGATAACTGACACGCTCTTGCCTCCCGTTCTACGTTTTAGAGACTCTAGGAACCACAAGTAACCTGCACTTCTGGGAGCGTAGAGCATTGTAGTTGTCGGTCCTAGAGTTCTTAAGATAAGATTGTGCCTGAACATGAAGAGCTTGGTAGGTGAGAAGAGGATTTTTAAATTCTATTCTGAGGATTTACAAGAAGCTAAAACCGTAGAGATGTGATTCTCTTTCTGGTAGCCTGTCAGAACAGTACTGCAGCATCGGTCAGCTGAAGAGTCTACTATGACTTTTTTGAGCAGCCGTATCAGAGAATTGCAGTACACCAGCTAGACGTAACAAAGCATGGGAACATAATTTTTTCTGCATCATTTTAGACAGGCATATGCTGATTTTGCAATATTCCACGTAGTGACGACAGGCAGGTCCCTTGAAATTGCTTTATCTGGAATTGAAGGACCTGTCCGATCAAAGATACACTCCAAGATTCCTCACAGTGGTGCTGGCGCCAGGGTGATGCCACCAGCGTACACTATCTCTTTGGATAATGCGTCCACGGAGGGTGCGGCCCAGACACACTACTGCAGTTTATCTGAGTTCAACATTGAAAATTACAGGTCACAGGTATGTAATATCCGTGAACAACATTTGAAGTTTAGCTACCTGAGTTGTTTTTCATTCGCGTGATTGATGGATATATAGTATCATCTGCATACGAACATGAACGTTATGGGTGTTTCCTGATAAGTAGCCAAAGCGCATATATAAGTGGAACAGGTTGGACGAAGCCGGGGGGGGAGATCCTTTGTGGACTCCATAACTCACTTTGGGTTGCATGGAAGGATTCACGTTAACATGAACAAAAGAATCGATTGAAAAAGACTTAAACCAGCTTAGAGCAGTTCCTTTAAGTGCCAATTAAATGTTCAATCTCTGTAATAAGATCATGATGGTCAAGCCGTATCAAAGGCAATGGTAATTTGCGATTTCAGTGTTATACCATGTAGATAACCGGTCTTTGTGTTAGATTTCTTTCTTTTTTAGAGGGCACAACAGCGTTCGAGTGGTACGTTCGAGCGACGCTGCTGCACTACAACAAAATGATCGATTTTGGGAGGGAGTGAAATTAGAAGAGGAGTCCTCCTTACTTTGGGACTTGGTAATGATTCAATCTAAGGATCACTCCTAAATTTAGCTACAGCACTATCGATAACCTCTTGTATAAAGTTTTTTCGCGGTATAAACTCAAAAGTTATAAACAGTGGTAGATAGAAATGATTCTGCGTAACAACTATTAACTGTTCAATTTCAACACCAATACCAAACAAGATCAGAGGTGGTGGTTAAAACAGGGGTCGAGAGATAAAACGCAGTTACGAAGGCTATCATTCTCATTGTCCACGTGTATATAAAATCCCCTACAAAATACCTTTGTCCGTTTTTAGCACTAAATTTGACAAAAGCTATGCAAATTCAGAAAGAATTACAGATGTATGGACCAGGTGCTCGTTACACTATAACCAATAGATACTGTTGCATGGATTCCAACTTGGGTTGTGAAGAGACTAAGAACAAGACTGTCAATGTTAAATTTATTTAGGTTTTAGAGCTGATTAGTAGACTATGACGTAAGATGGCTGCCAACTCCACCTCCACGTCCTGTGCCTCGGGAAGGTGAGTATCAATTGACTGGGGGGGGTGTTGATTTCATTTAGACTAACATATTCTCCATCACCCACCAGCTGTTTCGTAAGGACAAAGATAATCATATTAATTGAATTAATCCATTTATCCTAGTATACCTTTAGAGAGAGAGATAGTGATGTTCTAAGAGTCCACTATTTAACTGCTCCTATTCTTTGCCTACTTGCATGTGTGGTTTTTGTTATGGGGTTTTCATGCACGCTCCTCTCTTTTACCTTTGATTGAACTAACTTTTAATGGTCGGTGGGCAGACACCGTCACTATGGGGGGGTTTGACTAGGTAACCCTCGAATCATGGGAGGAGCAGAGAATGGTGGCAGCTGTGACTCTGCCTCCTGGTCCCCACTCTAGATTGCAAAGATTAGGTCCACTAATCAAACTTTCAGATTTCGTAGAAGAGAGCTGCTCCATCCAAGTGGGATGAATTGCCTTCCTCCCGAATCATGACCTGGTTCTTTCCAGACAAGATGCCAGATCACAAAACCAATCCATATCTGGACACCACCGTCGAGAACCAGCGGCGAAATGCTACATGCGGCTATACATTGTCACTGTGTTGCTTTGGCAGGGGTCAGAGAAAACTACGGGTGTCGGCATATTGAGCTTTGCGTATTTACACAACGACTTCAACATTGATCTTGGTGGCCACTCCGTTGTCTGTACCGTAGTCTTACGGCCAACTGGAATAACAATTACTGTATTTACGTTTGTCCTTAGCCGCAGTTTCAGTAAGCTCAATGTCCAGCCCGCGCTCTAGCCACGCCGTGATGCACTTAACTATATATGCTGGCTTCGCTAACTTCCACGTTTCTCAAACATAGAGGCTGCGGTAATCACAGTTAACCGGTTAACGCTAGCGAGGCTGGTGGTGGAGCGTGGCCTTGAAATCTTAAGACTTTGTCTTCCTCACTCCGTCACCCAGGCGATTTTTACTGGCTGCTCAGAAGTGTCCGGGGTTTTAGCTAAGGTAACTAACACTTCTATATGGTGCAGATCGGACTTTATCCTCACTAGCCTCGCCTCCATGTTTATTAATAAAATAAAGAACTCTCCCATTGAGCAAGAGAAGGTGGAGAGAGAGACGACATGGCTAACTCTAGCTGTTGATTTAACGAAAGTCACTGGGAAGACGTCTAAAATGACTTATGCCTATGCCTCGGTGAGCGAGCTCTACAGCAAAGCAAATGTAGTTTAAGCACCAACACCTTATTCTCAGGTTCCATCACTTAACCAGATATGGTAACTGCTAAGCTAAAGTCGCTAACAGCGAAGCACGGACGGTAGCGTTAGCTACCAAGTCGTTCAACAAAACTGTTATTTGACTGTGTAATACTCAAAATTAATATCTACTCACAAAATCTGGAACAAAAACCATGCCCTGGGTCCAAGCCAGCTGTGACCTACCAGATGTTTGTGCCGCACCGGGGGGGGGGGGGGGGGGGGGGGGGTGGTGGGGCAGATACGCAACGTTGGGCCAGTTATGTGTCTTACTAACCTCTTTGCAAGCTCAAATAACTGTAATATTGTCATTCAATGTTCATAAGAGCACAATAGTCTATATTTTCCACAAAAGTAAATACAGTAAGTGGGGCACAGAGGATGAAGGCCAAACTTAACTGGGTCTGGCTCAAAGTGTTAAGGGATTAGCTTTATGTAAATCATATTTCTTATTTAGAATTCAGGGTTAGTATCCCTGTGTAGACACAAATAATTTAACTTGTCTCCTGATCCCTAACCAGGAATACCCCTGGAACCTGTCCCACAGCCCAATCTTTCAGCTGTGCTGACATTGCTGCAACTGTCTCTTCATGTGGACCTATATGTTTTGGCCATTGTTGGGTCCTTCTTAATCTAGGAGGTATCAAGTGTAATCATTGATAAATGATAACCTTAATGTAAATGACAAATTGCCCTAATAACTGTTGAACTGCACAATAAAAAGGCCAAACAGTGTGCACAATCATTAGATTTGATTTCTCCCATTTTTTTTGCACAAAAAACTTCCGGAAAGGTGCCATTTAATGGTTTATTTTTCAACAAACAAATCCTGGGGGGGCATCCCCGAACCCCTAGGAGAGACCCCCATCCCCCCACCATAAACCATCCCATTTTAAAACCCTGAATGATATGAGGCTGAAGAGCGCACGAGAATTGTCTTTGTAAGCGGCAAAATTTGGTGCCCCCCCCCAATCTCACTCCAGGTTTTGGAAAAGTTGGCAGCTCGAGTTTCTACAGCTACACATTTTAAATACCTGGGCGGTGAACATAGTTTACATTCTACATCTACTGTGAAGCACAAATTATACTGAGACCTAACAAGTTCCAGGTGATTTAGAAAGAGGGCCACCTGACTAAATCAGCTACAGGCCGTTATTTCTCGTTAAAAATTAATGCAGGTGCCAGACATAAATTTGGTCACTCCATGGTTCCCCTTGTCCCCCTGTTGGATACTGGATATAGCTTCAGTAGTGGTTTTTTCTCTTGCAAATAACTCACGGTTGACCTAATCTCATAGCGAGGAAAGTGACTAGGTCTCGCATCCCTGAACAGTAATAGTGCTGTTTTCTGTAAACTTAGAATTTCGTTTCTGGTTTCGAATGTTGTTTAAATTTCTTTCTTGATTACTGGTTGTTCTAAAGCTACCTGGGTCAGTTAAATTAGTTTGTAGCAGTTGAATCTATCTGTGAATTCTGATTCAAGGTTTTCAGTGATGTAGCTTTTCGCATATTAAGCAGAATAGTATATGTGCTCTTAATAAACCCTTTTAGGCACGTCCCACATATCCTGGGGGTCTTGTACAGGCCCTAATGTCTTGCAATCGGGAATTCCTGCTATAAAACTTGAGTGATGAGGATGGTGGGTGGATGTGGCTCAGGTTGGTGGTTCAATCCCGGGCCCCTGCAGTCCGACAAATGTCAAAGTGTCCCTGGGCAGATACGGAAAACCCGAGTGCCCCCATGCTGTCGCAGTCGGAGTGTGAAATGGTGTGATGTTTATCTGAGAGCAGGTGGCACCTTGTACAGCAGTCTCGTGGACTACAGTAGTGAATGTTTCTTGTATGATGTAAAAGCGCTTTGAGTAGTCGTTATAAGCTAGTGAACAGCTCTATAATAACTAAGACATTTATATTAACCACCCCACTGGGAATTAGTTGTACCTGTCAATGCCTTTTGGTCTTTACGAGATGCCACTATTGTCTTCAATCTTTGATGAACGTGAGTAATGAAGGATATGATGAATGAGTTTGTATATCGGCAGATTTCCTCCCCCGAGTCTTGACACACGGGATGCTTTCCAGCATGTTCCCCAAGTGCTCATCGGCTCCTACTTCCCTAAGTGTTGGCGAGGAGGAGGGTGAAGATGACCCAGGAAGGTTCAAGTGATTGTTAGAGTAAGTTACGGATTTGACCCCAGAACGCAGAGACAAACACACAGAACTAAAACCATTATGTAAGAGGTCTTTAAACAGACTGTACTTAAAAGTTACCAAGAAACGAAGAGTCAGGGCAGGGAAGCTCCAGCTGGGCCAAAGCTTGAGGCGGGTGACAGTGAATCCAGGTAGGGGAACCGGGACACGAGGCGAGCAGACGAGGTTGAGTACACTCTAGCCACATAGAAGACTCCCAAAGTGGACACGATCGACAGATGGGGTGCACTGAAAGCACCAGTCAGTACAGTGGGAAAACAGTCGGCCAGAGAGTGAATCTTGGTGGAGGACAACACGGTAACTAGGATCACAAGCTATAAGAGGATACGATACCGCATGCGCCCGTTTACCACAGGATTGTTGTAACAACTGGGCGCCAATGAGGGTTATCAGCCCAGGCTATGTGTATCTGTGTTGAACATAGATGCGCTGCAGCTGAGCAGGTAGCAGTGCCGAGATGAACAGCGTACCCTAAACCTACTTTCATCAAACCACGTGCAACCGCCACCTCCGGTTGAAAGCACCACAGGACAGCAGACACACGGGAAAACAAATTTGTTTTCATTTAAAAATTTCACACTGAGCTGACATTACAACCAATTGGGAGGTGGAAGATGGATATGATTGGCAACATTATTGTTGTAGAAAAAAAGGCACACATCAGTTTTTTTGGTTATGCTTTTTGTGATTTACAGGACATGGACACCAGGGAATTTTAGGTAGGAAGGTAGAGAAAGAGCTATGAGTCATACACCAACATGGATTGTGTATTGAGACAGTGACTTGAGGGAGACATGTGCATAAAAATGATCTAGAAAGACTTTTGAGAGGCAGAAAAAAAAATATACAGGTTGGTACGGAAAATATAACCCCTTTAAATTTCCAACTCTTTGTTATATTGCAGCATTTTCCAAATGAAAAAAGTTAATTTGATTCTCATTATGCAACTTATCACCCCATCGTGACAGAAAAAAACATGTATAAATATTTGCAAGTTTAATAACCCTTTAGTTGTCTCGGGTCACAAATGACCCATTTCTACATCAATGTGTTAGTTTTAACTACTCAATGTAATTACCCAAAATAACATGATTGATTCCACCTTGCCTTTGGCAAGTACAAAATCTACTTTCATTTTTTGGGGGGGTCTTATCATTGTATAGTTTGAAAAGAAGTATGTTTTTGACTCGTATTGAGTAAAGTTGACAAATCCAGTCTGTGGATATCAACATACTCCTTTAATTAAGTGTAAATAATTTCCAATTATTGCCTTTTCTTACTGAAAACACTTAGGTATATCTTCCCAGAAATGAGGTTTATTGACATTAAATCCAAAAAAAACTGTAAATAAAATTAATAGTTGTGTTGTACTTAGTGTTGAAAAACATCAAAAAAAGTGAACAACACTTGAAAAAACGCATCAAAAGTGTTAAAAAAAACAGGACCAAAAATGTAGAAAAGGTTTAAAAACGTTGATAAAAAGCGTTACACAAAGTGTTTGATTTATCTTTTAGAAGAGACAACACAAGGGTAACAAAGAAAAAGTTGAAATATCACCATGATCCTAAAGTATTCACACCATTTTGCTGTGACACTTATATTTAACTCCCAAGCTTTACATGGTTTCTGATCCTCTGGAGATGGTTCTACTTGCCTCATTGAGCCATGCTGTGTGTAATTTAATGATTGGGACTTGTATTAGATAGTGCACACACTGTTATAGAAGACTACTCTCCAGTGGATGTCGGAGCAATGGGAATTCATAGAGTCAAAAGGACTGACAAGGAGTCATAAGTGGGCAAGGCCCAGGATTTGGCCAATGGTACAAAACAAATTTCTGTCAGCACTCAAGCTAAGAGCATAGTGGCGTTCCATAGTTCCTAAATGGAAGAATTTTGGACGACCAAAATTTTCTAGACCTGGCTTCTTCAGCCAAATTAGCAATCGGTGGGAGAAGAGCTTGGTGAGAGAGGGTCCAGATACGACCACTTATCACTGTGGCTGCTCAGAGGCAGTGGGAGATGAGAAAGTTACCCAAGTCATTATCTCTGCAGCCCTCCATCGTCAAGTCTTTACGACAGATGGCCCGACGGAAGCCTCGCATCAGTGCACAGCCATACTGAAAGTACTGCATAGAGTTCGACACAAAAACACTGAAGGACTCCCCAGACTGTGAAAATATAGATCTGTTGGTCTGTAAGACCCAAGATCAATCAAACTTTTGTGCCATCCCCACCAATACAATCACCCACACAGTAAAACTGGTGGCAGCAATATCTATGGGGTGTTTTTCAGCTGCAGGACGCGACCGACTGGTTGCGATTGAAGGAAAGACACAAGACAGAAGATCCTGGAAAAAAAAATCATCCAGAGTGCTCGGAGCTACCTCATACGGGCTGAAGTCAATTCCCGAAAGACAATAACCCAAGCACAGAATAAATACAACAAGAGGGCTTCGTACAAACTCTGTGACCATTTCCTTCGACCTGCCCAGCCAGAGCCTGCTAAACTTCTTAGAGCTCATGGGAGATCGAAATAGGCTGATCAACACGTTTACCACCAACCTGTGCTGAACTGGAGAGGATCTACAAGAAGAGGGCAGAGGATCCCCAAATCCAGATGTTTGGACAAAACTTGTTGCATCCTTCCAAAAGACCTAGTGGCTGTACTAGCTCAAACAGGGGGAAGTCACATAATGGAGGGAATTGAAGACAGAAAAAGAAAATCTGAGATAACAATAGGAAGGAAGAAGAAAGTGAATCTGAGGATTGCAGGGGGCCATGATTCCAGTTTCCTGCTACCCCAATTTGTCATTATGTCATTGTTCTCTTCTCTCAGTATCTTATGAAAGCTCCAAAACTAGAGCCTTTTAATGTTCCTTAAGGAAGGATGTTAGTTGAGATTTCTAGTGTCTCGAAATCATGATATTCGCTCGGCTAATGTTTACGAGGCTCTTCTCCGTATGTGGGAATGTGTGATTACTTTGGCAACGTAACCTTAATGTTTCTTTAACAGCCCAGTGTGATAGGTATCAACAGCCGCGTCAAGCGCTTTGGTGTCACGAATCTTCTGTGGACCCTCGTTGGATATAGAGCTACCAATCACACCGAGCGTGGAAACCCCTAATAGAATGTATAGGACTTTTCCTTTATTTCCGTGATGAATTGCTTTGTTTTAACAATGTTTCTTTTTGTCTTGCAGAAATTGTGAAGTGTGTCATTCCCCCATTGCTTCACAGTCACGTCCCGGAAACGAAGGACAGCAAGCACTAAGTTCAGTATATATATTCTTTGACAATTGCGTTCATCATTTTTGGGTAGTAGATAGGAAGTCAGGATGGGAGGGACCTGTCTCAGGTCCATTCACATAGATAGGGATACAATACCAATGGGGGGAAACCGACTTTGCTTCAGACTTTGCAAGAATGGAATGTAACATTATTCACACAGCGCAGGGAAAACCTGCACTGTGGTTCCCTATCGAGTCAGTCCCGATATACTGTTAAAGTGTGTCCTCTCAACAACACGTCATAAAGCAGCTTTCTGTTTACTGTTCTTTTCTAGGCCTTTACATTTTCTTGCTGTCACTTATCAGCAGCAGCAGTTTTCTCCTGTTCTGGCTCATAGACTGCGTGATCATCTGGAGAGCTACTTCAACTCTTTAAAGCCTGTTTAAAAGTCTATTTGCTGCTAATGAGGTAGGTAATAAACGGAAGTAAAAAAACACTTTGGTTGTATGACCATACGATGAGCAACATACTTCGTATACTCCAGTAGGCTAAAACGCTTTTGCGAATACTAAGTTATTACACAGTATACAGTCAATATCTGTGCTCCCGGATTAAAATAAAATCCATCATTGGGTCAGCGGACTGTTCTGCCTTTGTGATTGTGCTAGGAGTCATAAAAGCGCCCCTCACCTACACACAACCGTCTGCTTCATACGCCAGACCACTGGAAGTGAACAGCATCTCCCTCTCTCCCAGCCTCACGGTCTGCGGTCTTTCTTATTTGTTACTTTACGGTTTCCTACAGCAAGTGTTTTTTTCTTACTGCAAGTTTGTTAGTACTTCTTACCATATAGGTTTTGGTAATGTGGGCTTTCAAAGAAAATAAGGTGTTAAGACTTGTGACCCGCGTTGGTCTCTGCCGTCGAGTTTTTTTTTTTTTTTACACCTCTTCTGGCTTCTAACTTTAGTTATTATAATTTTCATTCATTTATTTAATTTATTCAATTATTTGAGCGTAAGAACACAGTCCCCGCCTCTCTTCAGTCTCCCTCTCTCTCTCTCCCTCTCTCTCTCTCTCTCGTCTCAGTCTCTCCTTTCGCACTGTGTGTCTCTTACTTCACACACACACACACACACACACACACAATGCTTTCACTGACCTGCACACACCCTCGCCATCCTGGTGTTGGAAATAAAAAAAAAATGAAAAAGAACAAAACTTAAAAAAATCACACCGACCATAAACACAAGTAACAGTATATAACAACACTCACATGACTGCGTATTTATTTCGAGTATGCAAAACCTTGGTTCACTACATTTACTGTCATAATTGCAACCGGCGTGTTACTTTATTGTTGCAAAACTATTGTTCTGTATTAGTCCTGTTTCTTAACCCATCTACAATAACCAATTAGAAGCGAACACAATGGCCGTGATGCCTGTCCTTATAATGATACAATGTTTATTACTCAGCAACTATGTATAACCAGATTGTTATGATCTAATACTCAATAAATGCTATGACTGTACATGATATACAACTGTGTGGCTAGAACCCTCGGGCACATGTCTCAAGAAATTCACCTAACTCTCGGTCTTTACCGGTTACTTACATCACTACGTGCGTTCTACTTCGCGTCTACTATCTCTATCCCCTCCACCATTCCCCTTTTGTACAGATACTGATACTATGAGTCAACTAACTCATGGTTAATACAGATAAGCTTGTACCGTCATCTTCTCATAATGACCATACATTTTCCTTTGAAGTGGTTTAGATGTGAACACCGTGTAGTAATAACTTGCCTGTCACAGAAAGTATTTAGTGATGAGAAATTAAGAATTTTCACTGACCTGATTGATATTACTTTGGTTAGTCTGATACAAATGTTTATAATGATGTGTTTCAGAAAAACCTAGAATAAATATCCTATTTATTCTTATATATTAACCATCATCAGAAGCGAATAATCTTTAAAAATGGAACAAAAGTGGAACCGGTGAATACTGTATACGATAGGCTACTATAAATCGACAAACTTCTATGGCGTGGAGCTCACATCATTCAGCCACCTTGACCATGAAATGGTATTATTTCCTAGTCTTGTATGTCAACCTTCCTCCACACGGCCCTCGAGGAGGTCTGGTAGTCTGGTCGACTGCTGGTCGAAACACACTTCCTGACGGATTGTAAAAATGGTCGTCGGTTTATTGCATTTCTTTAGACCAATCCCATGTTCTTTGGGGAGCTAGGCACTGACACAATAACAGTAACTCCGAAAATCACTTCCGTCTAATGTTAGAGCGGCACCTGAAATCCGAGAAAAAAACTGGTGTCGATATAGAAGGCAGGCCCAATTTAGGGTCACAATTTTTCTGCAATCTTTCAGAATTTGTTCTTATGTTATTTAAGAATGCTGGCATTACCTCTACTTCATATAGACGGTAAGTTGGCGTTAGTATTCATGCTAGTTCACTCAGTTATGCTGTGTTACACCGTCACGCGTTCTTTATTACTGCATGCATCTCTCGGCGTGTATGGAAGGGCGTGTCCCTGAGTGATGATGTAAGGTGCTGTACTCAGTACTTTTATCGCCCTAGTTTTTTTATGCCTTATGACGCTTTAGTACTCTGTCGCAGTATCTTCATGATGTAAGTGGTGAAGAGAGGTTGAGAAGAAGCTAGTAACATACAAGAGAAGTGTTAAAATGTCTTAGGATTACACATTTTTTCACGTAAACATTGAGTCTACAGTCAGGTATGTCTCTCTGTAAACAAGAGTGGCTGTTCGTAAAGAGTATAATTCTCCGTCATCATTGATAATCACTGATGGAAGCTGTTATTATTAGTAACGTATATTTGAAATCTCTCTCAGCTGCCAAAAATCACATTAATTTCTGACTGTAATATCTGACTGTTTATTAAAAGTTTTTGTTTGGTTCACTCCACATTTGCCTATCTCAAATGTGAACACCTGTCACCCTACGATCAGCATCAAGATGTTTATGAGATACTTTCACCGAGGTAGAAGAGGAAAATAAGGCTACATGGCGGAAAATGTTTCTGCCAGCGGTGTTTTTATCGGGATCTAATGTGGATTTACAGATCATGTTTGCACAATGGCACAAGTTTTGAAGTTTTGTTTTACAAAATGCTTGATGTGGGTTACGATGGTGTATGTACCTAGGTTAATCAAAAAATCATCATAGGATAAAAGTTCATCCTTTTAGTAATATTCACTTAAAAGGTGAAACTAATACTTATATAGATCACTAATGCAAGTGAGGATATGTCAACTTATTTTGATCCCTATATTTGAGTATTTTGGCGTACAGTTAGAAAACCCCAATTCCCAAAAATCTAAGAAAATTAGACATATGGTGCCAAAGTTACAGTAGTTGAGGCTCACAAGTTATCACACTTATCAGCTAATTAATCAAAACACGGTAGAGGTTCCTGGGCCTTTAATTGGGTCTCTCAGTCTGGTTTCAGGTAGGAAATTCACAATCTGGGGAAGATGCTGACCTGACTTGTGTTAGCAAACCATCTAGTGACCCTCCACAGGACAGAAAGCTCAAAAGTAATTGCAAAGGAGCTAGTGGTTCTCAAGGGTGCCGTATCATGCATTAATAGAAAGGTAATGGAAGGGAAAAGTGTGGAAGGAAAAGGTGCACACAGCAGCAGGGATGACGTAGCCTGGGGAGCGATTGTCAGGAAAAGGACATTCAAATGTGTTGGGGAGCTCACAAGGGCTTGGTCTGAGGCTGGAGTTTACTGCATCAGAGAGCACCACACACAGACGGGTCCATGGACATGAGCTTCAAATGTCGTATTCCTCTTGTAGCCGCTCCTACACAAAAACGCAGAAGTGTCTTACCTGGGCGTAAAGCAAAGAAAAAAAATGGTCTATTTCTAAAGTGGTCAAAGTCCTCTTTTCTGATGAGAGCAAGATTTGCATCTCATTGGACCAACGGTCCAGAGCTCTGGAGGAGAAGAGGAGGGCACACAATTCCAAGATGCTGGAAGTCCAGGTTGTGAACTTTCCACAGTCGGGTTGTGTTTGGGGAGCCTGTCATTGCTGTGTTGTCCACTAGTGACTTTATTAAGATCCAGCGTCAGCGCAGCGTCTACCGACCTTAGAGGTACTTTAATGCTTTCCTCAGAGGACGAGCTTTAGGAGCTTTCTGACTTCATTACGGCGGACTTGGCACCTTCCACACGGCCCAAAAGTACCAAAACCGTTCAAGACCCTGGGATTACTGTGCATTGATTGGCCCGCAAACTCTACTCGACCTGAACCACATAGAGAATCTATGGGGCATTGCAACGCGAAGAGGGAGAGAGTGAGACGGAACAATGCCAAGCGCGACAGACGCTATTGTAGAATACCGGTTTCATAATACCTCAGTAGCTGCCCAGCTGCTAGCAATCCACTCGCCCGCTGCATGAGCGTAATTCAAGCAAAGGAGCCAACACAAGTATGAGTACATATGAGGCATTGTATACTTTCAGCGGGCCTGACATTCTGTATTTAACATCTTTTTTTATTGATTTCATGTAATATGCTAAGTTTCTGAAGATTTTGATTTTAGGGTTTTCTAGTGTAGCTCACAATCTCAAATATTAAAATAAAGCTTGAAATATCTCACTTTCATGTCATGAGTCAAATATATGATTAGTTTCACCTTTAAGTTGACATTACGGAAATAAATGACTTTTGCACCATATGCTAATTTTTTGAGTTCATGTATGTCATAGGGGCATTTCCCGTCTGTAATTGGTAATGAATTAATCAAACTATTTGTATCAAATATAGTTTGCACGTTATAATATATTTATTTATTTCCCTGAATATGTGCTTCAACTCAAATTATGATATGCAAACCTTCAATTTAAGGGCACAACTTGAACAATTATTTTTGGCCCGGCTCCCCCCCCCTAGTAATTTTGGCCCTGAAGGGAAAGATTTGGCACCTCCTCTAGATATGTTTCTTCCTTCTCCTTGTAATATTTGACATCTGGTTTCGTGACCCTTGTCACTCCCCAGATAAACAACAATGTCTGCACAACAGGAATGCCGGAGGTGAGTAAGTAATGATTGATCTTCTCCTTATTCCTTCAGTCACTTAGTACATTCCCAGCCTTCATCCTTGGCTCAAGTCTGCCAGCAGACTCACAACAAGGGGTTTTTGGACATTTTTGAATTGTTCTGGGATGTTCTCTTTCAAAAAGAGAGAGCCTACACCCCACTTAACGAGCTGCACTGGCTGACCCCATGTGACGTGACTGTTTTCGTCTAGGTCTATAATCCACGACATTACCACTTCCGGATGCTACGGTGCCGAGCTGAATGTCTGCCATATGTCCCTCTTTTCAGCCAGTGTCTCGTCCACTTACTTAGCCAAGCAAACTGGGGCCACAATGACCAAGTACACGCCGCTCCACTCAGTGTAATTGTTTGGCAGGGTGCAATGAATGGTTGCCCGCAGTAATTCATCATACCTAACTGAATAACAACTGCTATATCCAACTATTTGTTTGCTGCAAAGGCTCTATATTAGATACACCTGGTAGGCGCTATTTAATATCATTATGGGTTAACAGTAATTAAAGATTCTGGATATGATAGACAGTCACCAGGACTGTCCAAGATCAAAATCGGGAAACATCATCCTCCCAAAAAGGAGGAAAAACTGGGCATTTCCAGTTTGACTATCAATCCGATTGAAAACCTGATGTGTCTTTAAAAAAGAAACGGGTACAAAGGTGTTTTCGCCAGGGGGGACAGCACCCAAAACAAGGGGACGGTCCCCTGAAAAACCGAGGACATCTGTGTCACCTAGACCTGGAAGCGATGCAAAAACAAGAACAACGGCAGCATTTGGAACACGATGCTAGGGGAGACAGAGTGTTGTTGTAATCATGTTAAGACTTAAAAAGCACTATTTTAAGAGACCTATTAGATGGGAGGGGTGTTCATCTTTTGTCACCAAGTGAGCAAGTAGTCCCTGGCTCTTGACAAAAAATGAATTTCCTCATCCTGCCAATTCAAAGCACCCAAGAGCTTTGAATACTTTGGCTGAGGATTGCGCCATTCATTGATCAAACAGCCTGCAGTATCGAGTAAAGCATATAGGCATCTAAAATCACTATCATTCAGGATTTCAATAGGTATCATTTATTTAAAAAAGCATTACTTGTTCTATATAACAAAATTTGTATTCCCTCATGGAATTCTGCCATTGCCTCTCTCATTATGCAGAGAGCCAGTGACACTGAGCGACTCAGGGTCTGTGTAGCCAGGGACACCTCATCTTGTGGTTCCCAAAGTAGAATATTTGTCTTAATGTATTGCAGCATCGTCCATCTTTTTTGCACATCACTGGATGACAGATATAGATCCACTGTGATTCTGTCCCGTGGTCGTTGCAATTTTACGTGGAATGCTTGCAGATTAAGACCTCAGCAACTGCTCAAAGAGTTACAAACAAGAAAATAGTTGATCATCACGATCCAACAAACTGTGCAAAAAACAATATTTAGAAATAACTTTTAGCATACAGAGGCACTACATTTAAAAATAGGTTTACAAGGATATTATTTACCGCACACATAAGTGCACAACTTGAACATGGTGTCAGCGTCATCATTACAATACTCTTCTCAGTCACCGATGTGAGAAACTATTTGAAAGCGTGGCTCTCGTGGGTCTGCGCCTTAGCTCACAACTGAGTGGTTGACTGCTGACATTGGAGGCATACCAATCCATAAACATACACACCTGACTGCCCCGTGCATGCAACTCCTCCAAAGAGATGAGAAGGACCCTTTGGTTTTCTGGAGAGAAACTTTGTCCAGTAAGCAATGGGAGCCTTCCATGCCCCCCTTTTTGAAGGCCAACCACCATGAACCACAGAGCTCAATGGCAACATTAGCCTCATGATTCCTCACCCAGTCCTACAAAACCAACATTG
>NC_045747.1:22720244-22720415 GCF_008692095.1 Etheostoma spectabile | reverse complement strand
TGTCTGAAGTCAGTTTATTGCAGCTTGGGCATTGTAGGGAGTGTGGGGTGCTACAGTATCAATACATAACAAGAGTTATCTCAAGACATTTTACAGATAGAGTAGGTCTAGAGCACACTCCCGAATTTACAAGGACCCAACAGTTCTAGTAGTTTCCTCCAGAGCAAGCAA
>NC_045747.1:22701304-22720219 GCF_008692095.1 Etheostoma spectabile | reverse complement strand
GCCTGGGTCTGTCCGAGGTTTCTTTCTGCCTAAAAGAAGTTTTCCTCGCCACTGTCGCACTGAAGTTTGCTCGCTCTGGAGAACACTAGAACTGTTGGGGTCCGTTATAATTCGGGAGTGTGCTCTAGACACTCGATCCTGTCAAAGTTCTTTGAGATAACTCTTGTTATTATTTGATACTGTAACACCCCCACTCCCGACAATGCCCAAGCTGCACATAACTGACTTCAGCAGGCATAATGGGTGTTAGGGGTTACGTTCTTTAGGCTTACCCCAAAGGTTTACCTATATTGGGTTAGGTATATATTACCCTAACCTACCATGTAATATATCTATATTATTCCATATTGAAGAAACCTGACTCAGACAACTCCGTTGAACAAACAAATATATATTTTACTAGACACATACTTAAAAGGACAACATATAACGATTCGAATGATAAACGAAAAAATATAAACTCAACACAAATATGGTTTTAACTCAGTTTTCAAATAATATTACCTGACATTTTGGTTTGTATCCTTTTCTTTACCCCGTTTTAACTTCAAAAAAATACTAGACCTTAACACCCGTGTACCCCACACACACACACCACACCACAACAAGATAAAAAAAAAACCCTTTGCAAGGCCGCTGGTAGCTTTGAGCGTGCGTCCGAATGACTTTTTTTTTGCTCGGCGAGGAAATCACAAAAATCCAACTTAACAGTGAGGCGTTAGTCCCGGAAACACTGTCCACCCACGAACACGGACACACTCCAATCCGCAACGTCCTCCTCCGCAGATACACAACCGCCGGCCTCTCAGTTGAGTAAACGTCTCTGAACAGTAATTCCCTCTGCCTTTGCTCCCACGGTTATCAAGCACACTAGCTAGTCACTGCAGTCCGACAAGAATAAGTGCAGTACATTTACTCCGCTACCACCGTCGTCATCCACTCACAGTTCCTCTCAGCTCCTATTCTCGTGTCGCTCAATGTTTTCCTCAGTCTCTTTTGCAATTCTCCTCTCTACCGTCTTTCTTGTGTAGCTCTCCTCGTGCGCTCCCGCGTGTAACTCTCGTGCGTCCCCCGGCCTTTCTCCCCGCGACGTCCCCTCTCCAACGTTACGTTCTCAAAAAAAAACAACCCTCCCTCCCACATTCACTTCCTCCCTGCACAACCAGTCCGCACAGACACATTGACTGACAACAAAACTGGCCAATCAGTATAACACATTTCCAACTAAAGGGCAATTACGTATAATATTGTTCAGTTGACACCTCTCTAAGTATAAACTATTTTAAATACTGTCTATTAACTCTAACTTTAAACATCCGCAAACTTTTACCTTACTGTAGAATTAAGTGTTTAAGCTCTCAAGTTACCACTTGGATTCTCTTTAAACTAAAATGGCTTTTCAGTTTACCTGCAACTAACTTTTTTCTTCTCCTACATAGACTTAGGTAGAACTAACCGGTTTAAATCCCTAGATTTTACTAGGGCTACAATATAAATAAATATGACTTGAATGTTTCTGCTAGAACTCTTTCTACCCATTTCTACATCAAGTTATGCTGGAAACCATTGAAATATCAAAACATAAGGCCCAGTGTAGGGAAGCAACAGGAAGGGACATATTATGATTTTTGCTAACACAGCTGCGTACGGCTTTACAAAACTAACCCCATGCATTTTCTGTAGATGCTGTGGTCTCCCCATTAGACAGGCCTCTGGGCTACAATGCCTAAATCCGTCACATATACATTTGTTTATCCATTAAAATAATTATTTTTGCAGTCGTAGCCTACAAGTTGTATGGTCTTTCAGTTCAGATGATCATTCCCAAACACACGGATGCATATCCATTATGGGGCGGGTGGTTGGAATCCCTTTCCGTACGTTAACATCATTCATGCATGAGGAAACCTGTTTCCTTCCCTTGAACTAATTCACCTAGTGCCATCAGGTGAGGGTCGGATGTTGTGTGTGTGTGTCTTCCTTTTCGGTCATCAGACGTTATTGCCATTAGGGAATGACTGAGTACGTATCTGGTTACCCACTGATACTGTATCCGGATCCGTACTCATACTGGGCGGGGCCAAACCGGAAGTGGTCAGATTTAACCCGAGTTGTTCGGGTTTCCGTTGAATGTGAGGGGCTTTTAACCGGTAGTTATTTAAGAGCCTGCAATGTCTGGGTTGAGCAAAGGTTAAATTATTGCTGTTTGAAACTATTTTACCTGACAAAGCAGCGAACGGCAGATCAATGGTGTCCATGGTACAACCAACTAGATCCAGACTTTTGAAACAATGATACAACACATGCGTGGCATTATGAGTAAATGACATGAACAAGACGACTTTTCATACTCAATATAACTTGCTTTTTTTAACTTTTATTTTTTTTAGATCAGTGGGATTTTTTTTTTGTTCTTTGTATTTTTTATTTCCACACCAGGTATATGTGGTGTGTGTGTGTTGTGGTGTGTGTTTGTGGTGTGTGTGTGAGTAGAAATAGACCCAGAGAGGAGAGGGGGCGGGGGGGGGGCAGCTGACAGTAAAAAAAAAAAAAATCTCCGATGGCAGAGACCGCACCTTTAGTTGCT
Source organism: Etheostoma spectabile (assembly GCF_008692095.1). Lineage (NCBI taxonomy): Eukaryota > Metazoa > Chordata > Actinopteri > Perciformes > Percidae > Etheostoma > Etheostoma spectabile. Next base: position 22,717,632 of record NC_045747.1, on the reverse strand, counting down.
TAAATCCAAGCGCAACTTCTGAAACCCACGTTCCACCAGAAATCTCCTGGTACTATGTAATGACTACAAACCACCCCACGTCATCCAGAAATCTACTGGTTAATTTACTGCCATACAAACCGAATAAAACCACCTGAAGCTGATAAACCCTAAACAGTAACTGAACCTGATCCACCACCCCATGCCTGCCAGCGGGAGCGAGGAGCGAGAGGAGAGAGCATTTCTCCGTGTTTCTGTGTGTGTGGATGATCCACGCGTTTGTAGCGGGTGGGGGGGCGCTGTGATTATCACGAACGAGCGCGGCCTTGCGAGTTGTAATTCACTCCGAGCACGGATATTGACTCATATTACTTATATACTTTTTATACTCGCAAAAGTGCTTATCCGTATTTGATCTCATTTCAGCCGGTACTCACTCGGTCCCCCCTAGTCCTGCCCCTACAAACTCCAAGATGTACTTTTGTTTAAGTACCTGCCACATCGTCGGTAGCCCAATAGTTGTCTTGGTCCACCAAAGTTCCATCCTATGGCGTTACCCATGGTGTTTGGAGAGGAAAAGCCATTCCGCGTACATCCCAGTTTGCGTTTCAGTTTACTTTTAAGAGTCCTCAGCGATGTTTACAACCCGTGTAGGCTTGACATCATAGTCCACTTACAGCTAGGAATGGCACTCATTACAAACTGCACTCAATGAGGCATTATGCCCTGTGTTTCCGTCCGGTCCGCGTCCTTTAAAAGCTCCACACACCGACCCCACGTAAAGCCAAACCCGTTTAATGTCTCATGTTGTTTGGCCACAAAACGGGCAAAAATATCCCTCGTTTGCAGTCCATGTTCGTCCCAATGAACTCTTTAACCGCCATTTACTCCACAACGACCACCTAGGCCTGACAACCTTCACCTTGTCACTTCCTTGTCACTTCCGTATTGTATGTCCCTTTCCGTGCAGAACCTGTCGTTTGTACATTTTGTTTTTCGGGACTTGTAAAAAGTGTTTCTGCTTTTGGTTAATTTGTTTTTGAAATGTAAGTTTGTGTGTTTGTCTTTTTTCGTTGTAAATGTTCTTCATTTGTTAATTTTTGTTTTTTGAAATGTACATTGTTTGGTACTTTGTAAAAGTGTTCTGCGGTTTTGTTAATGTATTTTTGAAATGTAACTGTTTTGGTTCTTTGTTAAGGTTTTTGTTGTTTTATTAATTTGATTTTTAAACATAAATTTTTTTTTTTCTTTGTTAAACGTGTTTGGATTTTGTTAATTTGTTTATACTTGTTAAATTTGTTTTAGTTCTTTGTAAAGGTTTTTCGGTTTGTTAATTTATTTTTTAACGGTAAATTGCGGAACTTTGTAAAAGTCTTTCACACTTTGTAATGTTTGGTTGCACTTCCCCTGCCCCGTAAGTCATGGATTGCCTCACTCATTGTCTGGAAATACCGTGATGTCAACCTTAAGTTTTCATGCCCAGACTTCAGTTTACCTTGTCCCAACAATGCATCACCATGGCTGCTTCTAAAGCATTGTCTTGAAACTGAAAAATAGTTTGACCCACAGCAGAGAACTTATTGAGAGAATATCCAAGCGTTTTCAGATGCCATTCCTCTGTTTCGGATGTAAATAGAATGGCAGTCATCCTGAACATGGAAGTTAAAGCAAGAGCTGGAAGAACAAGAAAAATATCCGCAGAACCGCTTGCAGGAATTGTGAGAACAGCATTCAAAACCACTTTGACGCCGATCCATCCAGAAATACCGTAACACGGAGTTTGGTGCTACACCCTTCCACGAAAGAGATACTTGGACAAGCATGGTGTCATTGAAAGTCATCAGAAGACAACCCCTTTCTAACGTCCTCACCACAAAAATCGGTAGGCTTGACATTGTGGAAAATAATACCAGGACTGAGGTGGTGAGGAACAGGCACCTCATGGAACGGCCACGTAAAAGCTGGCTTAAAAGTATATACTGAATACCAAACGAAATAAGATGTGTGTATGTGTGACATAGATACAGATGCTTTGCATCTGGGTTACAGCTAGGAGGGAGAGAAACGACAGGGCTATCTTAGTCCAGATAAGCTACAGTGACACGGGAAGCGAGATGGTGCGGCCAAGGACACTTAAGTCGGGCGTCTGATAATCAGAGACAGGACTACAAACCAAGAAGGGAGTGGAACTAGCTGTCCTTGTGAAGTAAATGAGAACTGAAAATAATAGACAGGCAAGAAGAACGAGTGAAGGAAAGAGCAGGAGTGTAACCCAGCAACAGTATAGCTTACAATCATGCCCCACCCTGGAAGCCAATATACCCTGAGCACACTAATTGTTTAAGTGCCTTTTTTGGGAACCTCTGTACTAGACCAAGTGCCATCAGGTCCGTGCACGTAAAAACATGCTCGTAAACGCATTTCATCGTTTCCACAAGAATCCACCTGTGGTTCATTCATCATGTGGAGTCCAGTTTGCAGTTTAAGAAGGATTTCTTCCAACAACATCATGTCCACTTACAGCGTAGGAATGCACTCCTTAAAAATACTGAACGCAAATGATTGCACGTATGCCCGGTGTTTTTCGTCCGGGTCCCGCGGCCTTTAAAAGCTCCCAAACACCGACCACACTACGCAAAACCTTGTTAATGGTTTTCCTTTGTTTGCCACAAAACGGGCAAAATATCCTTCGGTTGCAGGTCCCGTTCGTCACAATGACTTTCATTACCCCATTTACTCCACAACGACCCACGAACTGCCGCGCTCACCTCACATACCTTTCACCTTGTCACTTCCGTGTCACTTCCGATATGTGTCGTTCCCTTTCCGTGAAGAAACTGTCGTTTTGTAAATTAGTTTCGGACTTGTAAAAGTGTTTGCGTTTTGTTAATTTTGTTTTTAGAAAAATGTAAATTTGTTTTGTTCTTGTAAAAGTGTGTTGCTTTGTTAATTCATGTTTTTAAAATGTTAAATTTGTCTTAACTTTTTAAAAGTGTTTCACACTTTGTCTGTTGTTTTTCACTTCCCGGCCACCGTCATGACACTGTTCAGGTCCAGCTTTCCAAAGTGGGCGATAACATGCCAGAAAACTCTGCCCACTTTTGCAGACACTCTGTTTTGTTTCTGTTATTTGAAAGTGGCAATGAATGAAATTAACTTTTGTGAACATATTTAACGATTGTCTTTATCTTCATTTGACGCCTTTTGGAGATTTTTCCTCTTTTCTTGCTTCTTTAATTCCCATTACTACCTTTTTTTACCTGGGGGGCCCAACTTTCCAAACCCCACTGTACTGGCTGATAAGAAGCGCAGTAGAAGAGGAGGGGAGAGGGAATGAAACGAGAGATTACAGCTTAACTTCGCTTGGCTTCATCAGGATTGCGCTCTTTCTTGTTGGGGGTTTATGCATTTTCCTGTGTTGCTTGCAGTGATGTGTTACCTTGCTTTGTGTTTTGTCTAAATATATAGGTGTAGTTTCTTAGAATAAAACCTAATGTATCTTCTTGTTTTCAAGTGGTCCCAACTAAACCAAACGAATACACTTAAAACACGACAACGTACAGTATACAAAAGGCAGAAAAACAAACCCAAAACCAACTAGAACTGCAAAGCAGTTACTTTGGGGTCCAGCCTAGCCCGCGAAATTGAACCCTAAGCGTAGGCGCGGAGGCAAACGTCCGGAAATATCGAGTAGGTGCATGCGGTACATTGCCGTTGCAATACCCTTACCCCTAAAGGATTTCTGACAACCTCTGGTAAGTCAGATTTAATTTTCAAAAAAAGCTTGTAAACATCAACCCTGTTGTCCGTATCCCTCTCTGAACCATTTCCTTCAAGAAAAACTGGGCTATAGAATATTTGTGTTTTGCATGAACTCACTTTGAATGTTAAAAAGGTTGTAGGACCATGCTGACAAATAAATAAATGAATCCGAACATGAACGCTTCAGATGTATATAGGTGAAGTTTTTTACGCAGAGAAGTATAACACGGAGGAATTTGAATAATATGCACAGACCAACAATCGTGTACTTTGGTACTCAGATTCATGAGTATAGTATACGCTATTGGTTTATCCCTTCCGCCATGCGCATAGTGAGATTGCTTCCCGCCCTTGCGTCCAAGCACGTGCCTCAACTACGTCTTCATTTACTTATATTACACACGGACCCTTGTCGTCTCTTCAACTAATGTTCTATGATCAGGTGGCCCGACCTAGAGGGCTACGCCTATACTCCATAGAATCTGGAGTTACTACCACAGTAACTATTGTTTTAGTCGTATAGGCGACGCCCTCTAAGGGCCCGCTATTGGGTTAGGCAAAAGCCTGATTTATCAATGCACCTGCTTCACAAGGTCCCCACAAGCCGAACTGACACATTTTCCCACCACAATGTACAGAGGCTTAATACGGTCATTCTTCTGATAAAGCCCTCCATTTTACAATGTCGCGCCTGAAAAGTTCATAGGCCCGCAATGTGATGGCAGTCGTTCACTGTAGGGAATGGTGTGGTGATTGACCCTGTCAAGGGATGCCCGTATACGGGCGCAAAACCACGATTGCAACGGATTTACAATCATTAGCTCCGGTCATGTAACATATATGACATTGTATGACTTAAGACCTGCGTCTCACAAAATACCTCCAAAACAGTAGAGTGAAACCGCAGAGGAAGGTTGCTGCGGCACCACTTTCCGTGGCCATAGTGGTGCCTGGGAGTAACATGGTTGACACCATAAAGAAACTGCGCTCAAAATCGGCCTCCGCTTCCTTGTCCTCAAACGCACTCCCAACGCAGCTTCACTTTGTTATTGTGACGAACATATACACCTGTTTCAGCAGACATAGCTCGACACTACGCGGTGAAAGGCACGGGAAAACCAGGACGTCCGAGGTGATGTCGGCTGCCATGCCTTTAGCTATCGCCCAGGCGGCGAACAGCCTTTGTAGGTCTAATGGAGATGCCAGAGGAGAAGAATAGTGCACATGAAACACTACTCACCTTCCTTTGGCTGACTTAGGGAAAAAGAAGCGGCGTTTTGCGACAGCATTCTGAGAGAAGCCTTCGCCAGGGTTCAAAGGGGGGCTCCCCAGAGCCACCTAGCACCCGACTATGTCCCCTATGGGGTAGGGGGCCGAACAGCCGGATTTTGGGCCCAACCCCCTTCAGGAAACGCTTCCCCAGGGATATGCCAAACTGTCCCTCTCACCCTGTTCCTCTTGGTAGGATGAAGGCAGCTGCTAGGCTTGACAGAGATGGAGCCAAAAATCTATCCATAGAGTTTTGAGTTTACGTCAACACGAGAGGCAGGGGACAGGACATGTGAGTCCGCATCACCTCCCTGTGGCTGCCAGCGCTGAAGGCAGACCAGCGCCCTGTAACCTGCACTTGGTACGAAGGGGCTAGGGAGCCCTGGATGTGGGCAACCACAGCAGGGGGAGCCTAGTCCCTGAAGCGTTCCCGCTCCGCACCCAGCCCCCAAAGGTCTCTGTTCATCACTGGGATGATAATCGGCTGTTCAGCTGCGACAGTGCGTCTCCCTGTTTGCTGGTGTGGGTGGGAACCACAGCTGAACAAAGGTCGGCACCCAGACGGCTTTGTGCGCCCTCCGGTGCCACCAAGCCCTTGAAGATTCCTCCTCCTGCATGCGCTCGGTTAGCGAGAGACGGGAGCCTCAGTTTCCCAGCTGGTATAACCGCCCCCGCAAAGTGTGGTCCGAGCTCTGTGCACGCAGCCAAGTGGGGCCGCGTGAATGGGGCGTCTCCGGGGCCAAATGCCGAGCTCTTAAAAAGCTCGTCCAAGTGGGCCCCGTGAAAGAGGGCTGTCTCCAGAGCTTAACCTCCCCGCCAAATGCCTGGTCTTTCGGGAGACGGAGAGAGCTCCGTGGGAGCGCGTCGATCGCGCGTTCCAGGCCCAATCCCCACCTCAGGAGGGGGATTCCTCCGAAAGGTAAGGAGGGAAAAACCTGTACTGCGGCGCGTCCGAGAATAACCGCGCCAGCTCGTCGAAAGACGCCGTCCGCGGCAGAGATCCAGGGTTCGCCAGTTTTTGTTTCCGTCCTGTCCTGCCCCGCTCCCGTTCCGCCCGCGCCTAGCCGGGCAATACCAAAAGCTTCCCTGCCGTCCGCCTGTCAGTTTAGCTCTTTAGATGAGCGCAAAACTGGCAGGGAGCGTGGCGATGAGAGCCTGGCGCGGCAAGAGAAACGCGCCCGAGGCGAGGCCTGGCAATTCTTGTCGTCATCTGCGTAAGCTTTGAAGAAAAAGTGGAGACAAACACGGTCCCTTGTACATATACAGTAAAATGCGGACGGAGGTGAGGGGCCCTGCGGACGCAAGGGCGGGGAAAGAAATCTTCAACGACTGCGCATGCGCGAAGGTTAAACCAATCGCGTAGCCCTTAGAGGGCGAGAACCTATACAAAATAGAACTACAACACGTGCATACATTCATCCCGAAATACAACCACTAATATCAAGATGGACAATAATAATGGATCATGCAAAATTGTACTCACACTTTTGTTAGACCTCCAGTTGCCCCACTCACAATGAACCTCTCTCCCTCCTGGTCTAGAGTTCTCACTCTAAATAGCTCCCAACTGTAATAAAACCTAAAAACCTTGTGTCTCTGACCCTTCCCCAGCAACGGGTGCAATGTGGGCCTCCGCAAAGGTCAGTGGTTAAAGCCAATTTACTCTTAGCAATGCTTTTCATTCATGCTGAAAAAGGGGTTTGGCTCCACTAACCTGTTTTAGGAAATTACAGAAAGCTGCCATGGCAATTCTCTTCCCGTCTTGTATTTAGGTGGATGCTTTCAGTCTTTGGCTCCTTGCTATTAATAATGTTCATCCTTCTGAATTTGCTGAACCAAATTAATAGTCAACTTGAATCTTCACTTCTGTTTTGCTCCAGCTTTCTTGAAAAGGCACTTATGCTCTGGTTTTTTAAATCGCTTGAAATGTGGCTTAAAGTCATTTGCAAGTAATTGCGTCTCTCCTGCCCTGTCTTGTACGCATGCATGAGGTTTCACACTGCTTCTGAGTTTAATATATTTGTGGAATTTTCTGCTCACTGGTGGATCTATTTCCATCTACTTTTTGTTTAATTCCAATGTTGTTATAAATGAATCTGCCAGAACATCAAAGCTTTCCCATTGAGTCGTAGCGTGCCTCTGTGCCTCTATTCACATTTCTTGATGGTATGTTGGTTGTCTACAGGCAGAACATGCAGCCAGGCTGCTGTGGAGCGCAACGAGAAAGCGGCTCATCTAAATTTGAACTCGAATAAACAAAAAGCAACCAACTTGGCTTTGCTTGTCCACAGCTTGTAATTTATAACCGTCCATCTCCCCGTCAAATCCATCGGTAGTTCCTGTATCACCTGACTAAAGAAAAGAATAAACTTGGAGTGGTTCCCCAGCCATAAACCTGTATTGTACCTTCCATCCATGATCCATAACGCTACAAGAGGTGATGTCTATCTGACACATAATATCATTACCTAACCTTGTCGTGAGCAGTTTTCGTAAAATAACCTTGACTTTCTCTCAAGCTAAGGTTCCATCCACTCGTCACTCAATTTATTTGAATGATCTTTCAAAAAATAATTCCTTGCGAATACACTGGTAACAGTGTGGTCCATCCAACGGCTTTTAAACTAAGAAAAAACCTTGCTTACTGACCTCACCTCTGTTTGTGATCATATTGGTAGAAATATCGATTGATATACAGGACATTTGAAGATTTTCCATTCATTTGTTGCACTGAATTTGCCAAAATTTTTCTAAAAAAAATGGATTGCTCTATCTATCTACCAACAATGATCAAATGGGCCAAGTTGTACAGCTTATGTGGCAGCTGATACGACATTTTCAACTATAATAAAAAAACAACGCCACTATCACGCATGCGAATATGATGCAGATGCACTGCTTTCAATTGTCCCTCCAGCAACCGTGCGAGACAACTCTGTTTTAGTTATATTGCGCTGTTTGACGCGCCTTCCATTGGTTACTCGGAGGGACGTCCCACAGCTTGTCCTACCCTCTGTCGGCCGGTTCCTTCACAGTTCCTGATACATTAAATTAAAAGTCTTTCGCCTCTTTCTTCGTCCACATCCATCTGGTCTTTGTGACAGTGTGCAAACAGAGCGGAAATACGGGCCGGAAATGAACTAAACTTCTTTTTTTTGTGGCGCGGTGCAACCATAAAATTACCTAAAACTTAATTTTGCAATTAATATTTATTTGGCAATATGTTCCCATCAGCTTTTACGTATAACCGCATCGATAAAGAGAAAATACACCATGTGCCAAACGTATTCATTTGCTTCGAGATTACCCTGAAATTCCCTTGACTTTACTGTTTTCCATAAGGCATTATTTCATTCGATATCACTTTTGGATTTGGGATGATGGATGGAAACATAGTTTCAGTCTCCTCCCTCTGAACAGCGCTCTTTTCATTTTCTCATCATTCTATTGCTCGCATTTGCGTCAGTTTGTTTATCTGTATGGATAAAAAAAAGAACCGTGTTGGTTTATTTTTTAACTGTGTTTAGGCACACTTACACTTTTTTTGTTCCGAAGCACGGCATTTTCTTTGTCAATGATCCTTTGAGGAAGAAGCCTAGTACTTTGTCAAGGAGTTAAACATACGTCAGTAGATGATAATAGAACCCTACTATGGATTTGTATTTTATTTCTAGATAATTAAGAGCTAAGCTTTGCAGGTTACCTCTTACAATATTCTGTGGAGGTAGCTTTGGTTGTACATCTTAGTTTTTTTGTGGACCAGGAGAGATTACCTGTGGAGAATCTGGTCCTCTCTGCAGTATTATTCCATGTTGCCACTGTCAACCAACACCAAACAATCATCATCTAATCAGTATCCATTACAATGACAGTATAAGCCAAGAAATGCTTTTACATAAATTTTAAGATACCAGTTTTCTTGTGGCTTAATGTTGCACGCCAACTGGCACACAAAGAAGTCCGATATTAAAGAGCTCCCCAATCTGATGTACCTGCCATTCAATTCAAAGGACTTTCTTCAGTATCATGCAACATGTGTATTGACTGCGAGACTTCTTCTGGACACTTTCTCCTTGAAAGGAACCAACCTTGTCCCTTTTGGCCTTGTCCCTCTCGTGAACTTAGCTTGGAGATAATTGGTGGAAGCTCAAGACAGGCCCCACCCGGATTGCTGCTGCTGGGGATCTAACGCTTTGTAGCATGTTTCCTCTGCGTGAAACCTGTTTTTCCAATTTGGATATATAACGGTTTGCATTCAATAATTGCAAGCATTAAATCATCACAACCGGCCATGCCGCACATCATTAGAAAGCTTCAAGTCTCATGTTCCATTGATGCCCACACACAAAGTATACGCGGTTACAATACACTCTATGAAGTAAAGAAACAGAAGATTATCCACCGTTTCTGTCTAAAGTCGAGCGTGCATCCTACCTTTGCCTCGTGGTTATCCACAAGCGGTGGAAGATGTCCTAAACTTTTTTTTGCCACATCGCCAACAGTTAAACATAGTACAATCCAAGCCGTTTAATACAACGAGCTGGTCCCCTCACAATCTTGTAAATTCTGGCCGAGTTCCTTCATAAACAAAGCTGAACAGTCCATCATTTTTGGACGTTTGATCGCTTCCTTTGTCTCTTGTTTATTATTTACCTATGTTTGAATCATATAAGTAATTGTTTCCAATAAAATATGGGGACCTACACTTATGTTTTTGGGGCTGCCTTGGGGACGGGTAAAAGGTGGACAAGTTAAACCGATTTGTTGCGTCCTCGGCACTCCCTAGACTGGGCGTAACCTAATTGGGGGTGGGGGCTCTTTCCATTTTTTTCTTGTTGCGCTTTGTTTTCGGGTAATTTCGGGAGCGTGTCCTTTTTTGTGTTCTTGGGCCGTTTTTTTGGTGTGTGGGGGGGATCTTGTTTTCACTGGCTAGTTTTGTGGCTAGACCTTCTTTGCTAACTTGAGAAATGCAAAAAAAAACAGACCTTTGTTTGGTAGCAAATTATTATGAAGTGCAGGTTGTCTTCCAGTTCCATAAAGCAGAGCTAAACAGTGTCTATGTGCAGAGTGTGGAGCAGGCGTCTTGCCTGGAACACCGGCTGCTGAAACGGCTGTTGCTGCGGCGGTTGGCGGCGGCGGGGTTGGGGTTCGCACCGATGGCGCAGGTGACAGCGCCGGGGGCTGCTGCATGCTCGCTGCTGGTGTTGGGACTGAAGCCGTCACGATCCGGCATGGGTACCATACCACAGAGGAATCCCGCATTACCCTCCTAAGGATGTAGAGACAAAAACAGACACTGGAAGTGCAAAAGCCATGTATCTGCGGGTCAGAGCTCTTGAATCTGGAAAGGATGGTAACCCTGTAGTCCTCTCCACCCCAATGTCGCCTCTTGACCGCAGTACTGTTGCTGTTCCGGCTTTTGACATCAGGGCACAGTGCTCTAGTTCCTCCATTTCGTGAGTCCCTGAGTTACTCGTATTTCACGCTTTTCGATCGAATAGCGGCTGCCCTGATTGGCCCAAGAGTTTTGGTCTCTTCTTCCTCCTCCAGTGCAAGTTATGGGGAAAGCTCAGGAGATCTAGTGCCAGTCTTTCTATTGGAGGACATCTTGACTCTAACTATGGAAAAAGACTGTGTTGCAGGCGTATGATTGGCCCCCGAAGCTTCGACAGAAATTTAGAACGTGAGAAAACCGCTAACCGACATAATTTGAGTTGTGCATGACAAGAGCGTTTTTTGTTTGATAATGGTGTCCAAGCGGTTTATGACGTAGATTAGAGAGCTGATCTTGCTTGAGTAATTTCAAAAGTGTTTGGCAGAAGCGCATCTGTTTTATTTGAACGAACAAAAAGAGTCGTCGTAGCAAAAGGGCGGTGCTGGCTGATGATTGTTTTGACCCACAAGTGGTTTTTCTACGCCGGCCCAGTTTTGGTTCCGTGTTTTTCCAGAACCTTGAAATAGGTCCGCCGAAGACTATGCGTAAATACACTCACCAGCCGTGAGGCCCGCGAGTGTTTTTTATTGTCATGAGCCAGCTTTGATTGCTGTTTGGCCGGCTCTTAAAAGAAACACCACAAAGCAGAGTAAACTCCTCAGGTGGTGGTGTTTATAAAGCCGCGTCCTCGACCTGTAAACCCAACCCGAGTCTTTAACGAAGCGTTTTATTCACGAGGTTGCTCCTCGTTTAACCGTTGGGTCTCAAGGATTTGTTGTCTTTTACTGGCGAATAATCGATAACGTACCGGTAACCTATTTTTTTTCGAGATACAGCCGCCTATCATTCGTTCATAATGGCTATGTTCTGGCCGCTCTCAAACAAAACGGTTGTGTTGGTGCGGATTGGTTAGTATGGGGAATTAAAATAGTGAGCTTAAACGCCCCACTTCATAGGATCTATTTTGCATTCAGCCTTTTGTCAGGACAAGTGAAGGTTTGCCGTGCTTCCGCAGTTTTCCGATTAGTGGCATTTCTTTTTTTTGGGTAACGATTCTGGCTGGAGAAGTGTTTCCTCTCCCCGAAGTAGTTCTGTCCCGTTTCGATGCGCCTGTTTGCTACTCCTCTGCTGTCCTCTTCAGCTTGTATCTGTGCCAACTCTTTTTCCTTTGTGCCATGACCCCGAGCACAAGCTCGTAAATACGGTTGAACTGTTGATTTGTCTGAGTCGTTATGGCTACATGAGAGTGAGTGAGCTTGTTTGTCTCCAGTTTCCCCCTTCTACTGAAAGTGTAACAAATGGGTGAAAAAAGTTACTAAATTGTCCACAAGTTTTGATCTTTTTCTGCTGCTCTAGACCGAGTTGAAACTGCCTTGAGAAAGTTAATTGTGCTCAGATAAATGATCTGTCCCGAACTTTGTTCTGTTCCTCTTTGTAGCCGCTGATGAACGAGAAGCAAGCCTGGGTTTATTCTAACAACGGTGGCCTGTGCGACGGTGGAGTCCCTTACTCCCTGCGATACGCGTTGTGAATAGGTGGTGTCCGACCGACTATCGTTCCCAAATTTTGAGCTTTGCCAATGACTCTTAGTTTAGCTGCGACACCTGTGTGTTAGAAAACGTATCATCAGTTGTTGCGCATTCTTGTTTGCCCCGTTTTAAAATCTACTTACAAATACTGCCCGCAGCTGTCACCATGTCACGGTCGTGAGAAAGCCCAATCAACCTGTTCCCTCCGGCACCACTTCATCCAGATCCTGTGCTTGGTGAGCCGTTTGAGACAGATGTGATAGATTGTTGTTCCCCATGCCACAAACTAAATCATTTACCCACGGTACCGCGGTACCCAGAGGCCATTGCCTTGGCGCACCCTCAGAGCTAACCTGTTGTGAAAGCGCTCATTACATTCTTCACACTTTTGGTTTGGCCTAAAACTATACAGAGTGACCAATGTACAAATTTAAGTCCACCAACGTTTGCACAAGGATGAAGAGTAAAAGTTCAACATGTACCTCGAGTCCCTACCATTCCAGAGTCCCAAGGCGCCTTGTAGAGTTTTCCACCAAACCTTAAAATCCATGTTTCGTAATACTTCTCGAGTCCAGAGAGAGTGGGATGAGGTCTCCCTCTTCTTTATTTGCTGTGCTGAACTCCACAGGATCGTTGGGTTTCAGGTCCTTGCGAGTTGGTGTTTGGGGCATACCGTGTGCGGTCCTCTTCTTCGTCCTTAAGATAAGTGTTGTCGAGTCGACAAAGCTGAGCATAATTGCTTGGATTATGTCAGTTCTTTTTATGAGCGCTTAACCTTATGTGTGTCATTTACTCGTGATAACATACACCCCTCGGATTTCAACTGAAGCGTCGCTAATGATGGACAAAGTCTGTTCTCTGCGTGTTTTTAATCATGTGAGAAAGTTTTGGTGCCGCTGCCGTTACCTGGATCCAGTCTGCCGTCTCGTTTTCGGGTCCATATACATGATAGAGATCATGACACGACTACCGTTGGCTAACCCGGACCGGAAGAGAAAATCGAGAGTAGTCACGTACATCTGAAGACATTACTTTTCCAGAGTGAGAGATTCCCCGCCGTCTCCCTTGGTGCCTGTGATGTCCGTGTCTGCTCCGCAGTACCTTCTGGCTGAAATGATGGTTTGCAAGAAAAGTGGGTTGATGCCGCCGCTCGTTTGTGCTAAATTCCAGAGGTACTGTGTACTTTGGAGATTTTTGTCCCATCTGTCGGATTCGGACTCGGTTTGAGATTGTACCTTATTGCTTTTTCTCTGACCATACCTAGTCGACACGTCGGTCCTTTATCATGACATTGAATGTGGAGGACCACAGACCCATAAAGCAGCATGCAAATTAGAGTGAATCCGTCGAAAGAGGTATGAGGCAGCAGGAGGTGAATTATCTTGTTGACTTGGGTTAGCTGTTCCCAGGTACGTGCGTGGAGCTCACCCTGTGTGTTGTTGTCTGACACCTGCCTACACCCATTCGTTTTTTAATGATTACGCAAAGTAATGCTTACCCAACCCGATTCTTTTCCGCTCCCCCGCCACCCAGCGGCTTTATGCTTGTCTCTTTTCTGCAGGATTTCAAGTACTTTGCGATCCACCATAATAAGGGTACCGATAAACTAATTGCAGATGCGTTGTCCAGATGTTCCTCAGACACCTAGGAGTTGAACCAAGTTGGGGTTTGTTCAGTTCTATTGTGGGTGTTACGACGGGGTTCCGTATTTGTTGTTCGTTTGTGGTGTGCCGTCCCTATATTTTTGCTTCCTATTGTAAATAGCTTCTTCGTTGCTCGATGCTGATTGTGTGGGCGCTGAATCCTATCCTTGCTTTGCTGCAGTCCGCACCACCGTCTATTTATGGAGACAGATTGGCGACCGTCGGAGAGACACAGGGGAAGCCCGCATGCCGTCTCCATTTGTCCTCGCCTCCCAACCTGCCACAAGTTTTGTTCTTTTGCTTGTATCTTGTTCAGTTTCTAATTGTACGGGGGACCTTTCAATGTGTGTTTATTTTCCCACCGTGTTTTTAGTTAGGAAGGTAAGTCATGTTAGCTTTTTGGGCCTTATGGTTTGTTAGGTTATCCTTATCTATCTTACTTTCAGACGGTTTGTTTTTGTTTGTTGTTTTAGTAGTAGGCCACCCTACGTTTATTTACATTATACCTTTGGTTCTTTGGTTATTTAACCTATGTTGAATACATATAATGGGGATTGTGTCCAATAAAATTTTGACCTACACTTATGTGTTGTGCTGCTGGGACGGTAAAATGGTTCAAGTTAAACCGATTTATGTTGCCTTCCTGAGGCGAACCACCCCTAGGACTGGGCGTAACGTCTGTCCTGAAGGGAGCCACATTGTTTCTTTGCAAACAGAGGCGAAAGCATAACTTTTATTGAACGCTGTAATAAAGCCCATCCGTCCACTGTAAGCTGGGTTCTTTTCCTTTACTCGGAAGCCATAAAGTCGCAGGTTTTACAGAGGAGGGTCCTGGTTAAATATAAAAGCTACTCTATCCATTACACCAAACATTAGAAAACCAGCCTCGCTGGGAGCCAATAGAAGACGAGTTGATTGATATCCACATGGTCAGAAAAAATGTAACCCTGTGATGTCTCCAGCTGTTCAAAGCAAATCAGTCCTTCTATGGCAATTTCACCATTTCACAATCAATTATGATTTCCTTATTTCATAATATATGCATGTAGTTCTTTCAGGGATATGTGAAGGCAGTGGATGTGTTTTTGTATTTTAGAAGTAATTGAATTTGCACTTTTTTGGGCTTTTAGATAAGAAATCGAAAAAACGCAAAGACATAGCTGTATAACTACATCATATAAAATCCATTTCTAAGTCATTTTTCTGGATTTTTTTTTCTGTTCTAAGTTGAGACATGTGCTAGAGTACTATTTTTTTAGTATCTACCCATTGATTGCTTACAGTAGTGTGTTTCATTAAGTTTTCAGATGATTTACTTGGACGGAAATAGAAATTCTCCCTGTTCTAACCACTGTAGCTCTGTGTCATTAGGCCTAGTGTCACGATGCCAAATAGAACAAAAAGTTGAGAGTGTTAACCTTCCCATGACCGCAGTGTCATCCAGCGGGCCAAGCATGTGAAACCTCAGCTATTTTTTTGGGGGTAAAATTAGGCGAGAAAAGCATATCTTTTTCAGTGTCCGAGGCAAGATGCGGCCATCACGGGCAGCAGACATCCCAAGGACCCACTCTGTCCACTCTTTGGCTGGATCCCATTTCTTCTACTTAACCCACCCCTTCCCGTTTACCTGTAACCCCCTTGGCCCTGACATCAAGGGGTAGGTAGGAGTGAAAACGACCCCCCTATGAAATGGTACCCCACTTGGTTACATCCCCATACAAAAGTGAATCACAAACTTCCATCTCTGTCGGTTGAATTGTGTGGGTTGGACACGTGTCATATGCCATTGTCTAATATTTTCTATATTTTATCGTTATTTTATGTTCACCTTTGGTGGTGCAGAGCAGATTTCTTCAATCTGGTAGTACTCAAATCTGTTTGCAATACACATGTGTAGACAACACATGATGTTTGTTAATCTTTTTCAGTTCTCCCCTGTTTTTGAATGTCGTGATTTCATAAAAACCATTTTGTTAACAATCTTGTTTTATTGCAATAATTAAACCATAAAAGGCAAAAACATTACATAACATGTTGTTACAGAACCTCTATCACTATTAGAACATAACTTATAGGTCACAACCCACATAAAGGCACTCAAATGTATAAATCAAAAATAGGACACACAAGCCCAAACAAAAACCAATTACTAACAGTTCTGATATTCCTACCAGTCTGATGCCTGTTGGCAATAACTCTCCGCCCCCCCCCCCCCCCATATTCATCAGTGTCCCGTATCCAAAACCACACTATAGAATTGCATGAACAGGATTAATTACAAATGATTCCAATAATACAATACCAAGGCAAAAATAATGGGTACAACATGACATAGATATAGAAACTCTGCTCGTTTTCAAGCCCAAGTGGATCAGCTTTTGGGTTTCCTCCGGCGTCCCTGTGTGGTACAGGCGGGTATAAAGGTATATAGCCCGTAGTCGGAGTATCATTACCGTTAGATTCTCTCCATATATCCTATACTAATTATATATAATGTGATTATACAATCCCTTTAAGGCAGACAAATGTGGACTGTTGTGCAAATCAACTTTACCATTACGTCTTGGTAGGCGGTGTCTGACAGGTCGGTTGGGGTTAGAATGAAGAGTGGCAATAACAGTCGTAAAAAAATAGTAGTTTTTAGTAGTTCTATGTAGTAGTTAATGGCATAGCAGGGCACTGTGTGGCATTACAAGGCACAGCAGGACGTGG
>NC_045747.1:22701149-22701294 GCF_008692095.1 Etheostoma spectabile | reverse complement strand
CAGAGCGTAGCAGGATGAACATGGCATTGCAGAACGTGTAGCAGGACCATGGTGACAGCTGCTACCCTGATTTTGGAGCCTCCTTTTTCCAAGGAAACATGCTGGGCGAAAAAGAACATAAGGACTCCGGGGAATGACTCCCCAG
>NC_045747.1:22700896-22701054 GCF_008692095.1 Etheostoma spectabile | reverse complement strand
GTCCCCAGCTGTCTAAAACTATTACAGCATAACTAGGAGAGACAGGGTAAAGAGAGGACTATGGTCAGGCTAGAACTCTCCCCAACCCGATCGGGCTGTATCGCCCAGCCTCCCTCTAGTTTTATTATATGCTTGATTATATGATAGATAGATCTGAC
>NC_045747.1:22700739-22700886 GCF_008692095.1 Etheostoma spectabile | reverse complement strand
AGAAGCAGGTGGGCCGGGTTAGGCGGACGCTGCGACTCCACACTCCCTAACAATTTTCCATTCAATGACCTAACTATAAGCTTTATCATAAAGGAAAGTCTTAAGCCTACTCTTAAATGTGGGGACAGTGTCTGCCTCCTGAACCCA
>NC_045747.1:22700408-22700504 GCF_008692095.1 Etheostoma spectabile | reverse complement strand
AAGAGCTTTGTAGGTGAGAAGAAGGATTTTAAATTCTATTCTGGATTTTACAAGAAGCTAAAACAGTAGAGATGTGATCTCTTTTCCTGGTTCCTG
>NC_045747.1:22700296-22700398 GCF_008692095.1 Etheostoma spectabile | reverse complement strand
TACTGCAGCATTCTGGATCAGCTGAAGAGTCTCTATGGACTTTTTTGAGCAGCCTGATAATAGAGAATTGCAGTAAACCAGCCTAGAAGTAACAAATGCATG
>NC_045747.1:22700144-22700286 GCF_008692095.1 Etheostoma spectabile | reverse complement strand
TCTGCATCATTTTTAGACAGGATATTTCTGATTTTTGCAATATTACGTAGGTGACGAAAGGCAGTCCTTGAAATTTGCTTTATCTGAGAATTGAAGGACATGTCCTGATCAAAGATAACTCCAAGATTCCTCACAGTGGTGC
>NC_045747.1:22698307-22700119 GCF_008692095.1 Etheostoma spectabile | reverse complement strand
CTGGGCCCATCCCTCCGTGCCGCATTATCCAAAGAGATAGTGACCTGGTGGCATCACCCTGGCCTCCAGACCCTGTGAGGAATCTTGGAGTTATCTTTGATCAGGACATGTCCTTCAATTCTCAGATAAAGCAAATTTCAAGGACGCCTTCGTCACCTACGGAATATTGCAAAAATCAGAAATCCTGTCTAAAATGATGCAGAAAAATTAGTCCATGCTTTGTTACTCTAGGCTGGTTTACTGCAATTCTCTGATATCGGCTGCTCAAAAAAGTCCATAAGACTCTTCAGCTGACCGATGCTGCAGTACGTGTTCTGACGTACCAGGAAAGAGATCACATCTCTACGTTTTAGCTTCTTGTAAAATCCCAGAATAGAATTTAAAATCCTCTTCTCACCTCCAAAGCTCTTCATGTTCAGGCACCATCTTATCTTAAAGAACTCTAGTACCACAACTACAGATGCTCTACGCTCCCAGAATGCAGGGTTACTTGTGGTTCCTAGAGTCTCTAAAAGTAGAACGGGAGCCAGAGCGTTGTCAGTTATCAGGCTCCTCTCCTGTGGAACCAGGTTCCAGTTGGGTTCAGGAGGCAGACACTTTCCCCACATTTAAGAGTAGGCTTAAGACTTTCCTTTATGATAAAGCTTATAGTTGTCATTGAATGAAAATGTTAGGGAGTGTGGAGTCGCAGCGTCCGACCAACCCGGCCCCCTGTTCTCGTCATATTTGTCAGATCTACTACGATACACAGCATATAATAAACAAGCGAGGCTGGGCGATACAGCCCGATCGTTTGGGGAGATTCTAGCCTGACCATAGTCGCTCTTTACCCTGTCCTCCTAGTTATGCTGTAAATTTTTAGACAGCTGGGACTTCCTTTGACACACTGACTCCCTCTCCTCTCTCTTTCTATTTTTCCATTTTATGTGCATCCATGTCCCAGAAATGCTTGTTACTAACCTAGCTCTGGGGGATGCATTCCCGGAGTCCTTATTTTCTTTTTCCCCGGCATGTTCCTTGGAAAAGAGGCTCCAAAATCAGGGTAGCAGCTGTCCCTGGTCCTGCTACACGTTCTGCAATCCATGTTCATCCTGCTACGCTCTGCTGTGCCCTGCCACGTCCTGCTGGCCTTGTAATGCCACACACTGCCCTGCATGCCATTAACTACTACATGACTACTAAAAACTACTATTTTTTTACGACGTTTTGCCACGCTTCTTCTAACCCCAACCGACCTGTCAGACACCGCCTACCAAGAGCCTGGGTCTGCCGAGTTTTTCTGCCTAAAACGAATTTTCTCGTCGCCACTGTCGCACTGTTGCTTGCTCTGGAGGAAACTACTAGAACTGTGGGGTCTGTAAATTCGGGAGTGTGCTCTAGACCTACTCATACTGTAAAATGTCTTGAGATACTCTTGTTATGTTTTGATACTGTACACCCCCACTCCCTACAATGCCCAAGCTGCCATAACTGACTCAGACAGGATAATGGTGTGTTAGGGTTCGTTCTTTAGGTATCTACCGCCAAGGTTTACCTATATTGGGTTAATATATATTACCCTAACCTTACCATGTTATATATTATATAGTTCCATATTAGAAAACTGACTCCAGACAACTCGTTAACAAACAATATATAAACAATAACTTCAGTTTTATCTGAGTTCAACATTAGAAAATTACAGGTCATCCAGGTTGTAATATCCTGAAGACACATTTGAAGTTTAGCTAACTGATTAGTTTCATTCGGCTTGATTGATGGATATAATTGAGTATCATCTGCATAACAATGAACGTTTATGGAGTGTTTCCT
>NC_045747.1:22698184-22698297 GCF_008692095.1 Etheostoma spectabile | reverse complement strand
CCTAAAGGAAGCATATATAAAGTGAACAGGATTGGACCGAGCTCAGATCCTTGGTGGACTCCATAACTAACTTTGGCGTGCATGGAGGATTCATCGTTAACATGAACAAACTG
>NC_045747.1:22696079-22698159 GCF_008692095.1 Etheostoma spectabile | reverse complement strand
CTTAAAGGAACTGCTCTAAGCTGGTTTAAGTCTTTTTCAGATCGATTCATTTGTTCATGTTAAGTGAATCCTCCATGCAACCCAAAGTTAGTTATGTGAGTCCACCAAGGATCTGAGCTCGGTCCAACCTGTTCACTTATATGCTCCTTTAGGCACTTATCAGGAAACACTCCATAACGTTCATGTTATGCAGATGATACTCAATTATATCCATCAATCAAGCCGAATGAAAACTAATCAGTTAGCTAAACTTCAAATGTGTCTACGGATATTACAACTGGATGACCTGTATTTTCTAATGTTGAACTCAGTATAAACTGAAGTTATTGTCTGGGCCCACCCTCCGTGACGCATTATCCAAAGAGATCAGTTACCTGGATGGCATCACCCTGGCCTCCAGACCCTGTGAGGAATCTTGGAGTTATCTTTGATCAGGACATGTCCTTCAATTCTCAGATAAAGCAAATTTCAAGGACGCCTTTCGTCACCTACGGAATATTGCAAAAATCAGAAATCCTGTCTAAAATGATGCAGAAAAATTAGTCCATGCTTTGTTACTCTAGGCTGGTTACTGCAATTTCTGATACGGCTGCTCAAAAAAGTCCATAAGACTCTTCAGCTGACCGATGCTGCAGTACGTGTTCTGACAGGACCAGGAAAGAGATCACATCTCTACGTTTTAGCTTCTTGTAAAATCCAGAATAGAATTTAAAATCCTCTTCTCACCTACCAAAGCTCTTCATGTTCAGGCACCATCTTATCTTAAAGAACTTAGTACCACAACCTACAAGAGCTCTACGCTCCCAGAATGCAGGGTTACTTGTGGTTCCTAGAGTCTCTAAAGTAGAACGGGAGCCAGAGCGTTCAGTTATCAGGCTCCTCTCCTGTGGAACAGGTTCCAGTTGGGTTCAGGAGGCAGACACTGTCCCCACATTTAAGAGTAGGCTTAAGACTTTCCTTATGATAAAGCTTATAGTTAGTCATTGAATGGAAAATTTTAGGGAGTGTGAGTCGCAGCGTCCGCTAACCCGGCCCACCTGTTTCTCGTATATGTCAGATCTACTAGATACAAGCATATAATAAACAAGGAGGCTGGGCGATACAGCCCATCGTTTGGGGAGATTCTAGCCTGACCATAGTCGCTCTTTACCCTGTCCTCCTAGTTATGCTGTAATTTTTAGAAGCGGGACTTCCTTTGACACACTGAGCTCCCTCTCCTCTTCTTTCTATTTTTCCATTTTATGTGCATCCATGTCCCAGAAATGCTTGTTACTAACCTAGCTCTGGGGGATGCATTCCCGGAGTCCTTATGTTTCTTTTTCCCCGGCATGTTTTCCTTGGAAAAGAGGCTCCAAAATCAGGGTAGCAGCTGTCACCTGGTCCTGCTACACGTTCTGCAATGCCATGTTCATCCTGCTACGCTCTGCTGTGCCCTGCCAACGTCCTCTGTGCCTTGTAATGCCACACAGTGCCCTGCATGCCATTAACTACTACATGAACTACTAAAAACTACTATTTTTTACGACTGTTATTGCCACTGCTTCTTCTAACCCCAACCGACCTGTCAGACACCGCCTACCAAGAGCCTGGTCTGTCCGAGGTTTTTCTGCTAAAAGCAATTTTCTCTCGCCACTGTCGCACTGTTGCTTGCTCTGGAGGAAACTACTAGAACTGTTGGGGTCTTGTAAATTCGGGAGTGTGCTCTAGACCACTCATACTGTAAAATGTCTTGAGAACTCTTGTTATTATTGATACTGTAGCACCCCCACTCCCTACAATGCCCAAGCGCATAACTGACTCAGACAGGATAATGGTGTGTAGGGTTCGTTCTTTAGGTAGCTACCCCAAGGTTTACCTATATTGGGTTAATATATATTACCACTAACCTTACCATGTTATATATTATATAGTTCCATATTAGAAAACTGACTCCAGACAACTCTTGAACAAACAATATATAGCCAATTAAATGTTCCAATCTCTGTAATAAGATATGATGGTCAATGGTATCAAATGCAATGGTAATTTGCGAGTTTCAGTGTTATACCATGGAGCTAACCGTCTTTGTTTTATTATCTTC
>NC_045747.1:22695589-22696054 GCF_008692095.1 Etheostoma spectabile | reverse complement strand
TTTCCTTAGTCATTGATTCATTACCAATTCCCAAAGTAACGAGGACTCCTACAAATTTCAGTCCCTCCCAAATCGATCATTTTGTTGATAGTGCAGCAGGCTGCTCTGCGACGACACTCGACGCTGTTGCCCCTCTAAAAAGAGATAATAAAAACAAAGACGGTTAGCTCCATGGTATAACACTGAAACGCGCAAATTACCATTGCATTGACCATGACCACATATCTTATACAGAGATTGGAACATTTAATTGGCATAAAGGAACGCTCTAAGCTGGTTTAAGTCTTTATCAGTATCGATCCAGTTTGTCAGTTAACGATTCACATCCTTAAATTTAGCTACAGCACTATCAGATAGACATCTTGTATAGAAGTTTTTCAGCGGTATAAACTCAAAAGTTATCAAACAGTGGTCAGATAGAAATGGATTCTGCGGGAACACTATTAAATGTTCAATTTCAACACC
>NC_045747.1:22673957-22695579 GCF_008692095.1 Etheostoma spectabile | reverse complement strand
CAGAACAAGATCGAGGGTGTGGTTAAAACGGTGAGTCGAGAGATAAACGCAGTACTAAGGCTATCATTCTCATTGTCCACGTGTATATTAAAATCCCCTACAATAATAACTTTGTCCGTTTTTAGCACTAAATTTGACAAAAGCTCTGCAAATTCAGATAAGAATTCAGAGTATGGACCAGGTGCTCGGTACACTATAACAAATAGAACTGGTTGCATTGATTTCCAACTTGGGTGTGAAAGACGAACCAAACTTCAAATTAGTTATATTTAGTTTAGGTTTAGAGCTGATTAGTAGACTAGAATCGAAGATGGCGGCAACTCCACCTCCACGGCCTGTGCCTCGAGGAATGTGAGTATCAATATGACTGGGGGGTGATTCATTTAGACTAACATATTCTCCATCACCCAGCCGTGTCAGTAAGACAAAATAAATCAATATTAGAATCTGATATAATCCATTTACTAGTATACCTTTAGAAGAGAGAGATCTGATGTTTAAGAGTCCACATTATGCTCCTATTCTTTTTGCACTATTGCACGTGTGGTTTTGATGTTATGGGGTTTTCTGCACAGCTCCTCTTCTGTTTACCTTTGATTTGAATAATTTAATGGTCGGGGGCAGACACCGTCACTATGGGGTTTTGACTAGGTAACCCCGTGAATGGGGAGCAGAGAATGTGTCAGACTGGGACCTGCCTCCTGGTCCCAACTCTAGATTGTCAAAGATTGGTCCACAATAAACTTCAAGATTTCTAGAAATGAGAGCTGCTCCATCCCAAGGGGATGAATGCCGTCTCCCGAATCAGAACCTGGTCTTTCCCAGAAAGACTGCCAGTGATCCACAAGCCCCCATCATTATCTGGACACCACCTCGTAGCCAGCGGCGAAATGATGACATGCGGCTATACATGTCGTCCCTGGTTAGATTTGGCAGGGGTCGAGAAAACGGTGTCCCATTGACTTTGCGTATTTACACAACGATTCAACATTGATCTTGGTGACCTCCTTTGTCGAACCGGGAGTCATTAACGGCAACGTGAATACAATCTTCTGTATTTACGTTTATCCTTAGCCAGCAGTTTCAGATAAGACCACTTGTCCGCCGCTCCTAGCCCGCCGGATGCACTTAACTATTACTGCTGGCTTCGCTAACTTCACGTTTCCAAAATAAGCTGCCGATAATCAGAGTTAACAGGTTACGCTAGCAGGCGGGTGTGGTCTGGCCTTTGAAATCTTAAGACTTTGTCTTCCTCACTCTGTCACCCAGGCAGATTTTCCTGGCTGCTCAGAAGTTCGGGTTAGCTACAGTAACTAACGACGATCTATCATGGTGCAGATCCGACTTATATCACAAGCCCGCCTCCATGTTTATAAATAAATATAATAACATCTCACACTAGACAAGAAAGTAGGAGAGAGACGACATGGCTAACTCCTAACTGTTATTTAAACGAAAGTCACTGAAGACGTCTAAAGAGCTTATGCCTAGCTCCGTTGATGGCAGCCTAAGCAAAGCAATGTAGTTTATGCACAACACCTTTCTCAAGTTCCAGTCACTTAACCAGATATGGCTAACTGCTAAGCTAAAGTCGCTAACAGCGAAGCTACTACGGTAGCGTAGCTACCAAGCGTTCAAAAACTGTTATTTCACTGTGAATCTCAAAATTATATATCCCTCACAAAATCTGGAACAAAACCTATGCCACTGGGTTGCCAGCCAGCTGTGACCTGTCCAGATGTTTGTGCCACACCCGGGGGGGGGGGGGCAGATACTGCAACGTTGGGCCAGTAGTGCTTCTCTAACCCTTTGCATCTCTAAATGTAACTGTAATAATTATTCATTTTCATAAATGAACAAATCTATATTTTCCCAAAATATACAGTAAGTGGGCACAGAGGATGAAGGCCAACATTACTGAGTCTGGCTCAAAGGTTAAGGGATAGACTTTATTTAAATCAGTGGTTCTTATTCTTTAGAATTTCAGTGGTCTTAGTCGATCCCTGTGGTAGACCAAACTTAATTTACTTTGGTCCCTGATCCCTACACAGGAACCCCGGACCTGTTCACCACAGACCCAAATCTTCTCAGCGTGTTGGACATATGCTGCACTGTCCTTCATGTGGACCATTATGTTTGGCACATTGTATGGGTCACTTCTTATATCATGGAATAATACAATGGGTAATCAATTGATAACTGATTAACATAATGTAAATGCCATGCCCTAATACTGTTGATACTGCACCAATAAAAGCAACATTTTGCACATACATTAAGATTTGATTTCTCCCATTTTTTTGCACAAAACTCTCCAAAAGTGCCATTTAATGGTTATTCAAAACAAATTCCTGGGGGGGCATACCCCGAACCCCCTAGGGAGAGCCCCCCATCCCCCCACACATAACTCCCATTTTAAACCCTGAAGGATAATGATGCTGAAAGAGCCAGAAATTGCTTGTAAGCGGCAAAATATAGGGTTGCCCCCCCCCCAATCCACTCTCCAGTTTCTGAAAAGTTGGCAGCTCTGATTTCTACAGTTACACATTTAAATACGCGTTGAAATATTTTCATCTCTACATCTTCTGTGAAGCACAATTAACTGAGACACTAAACAAGTTTCAGTGATTTAGAAAGATGGGCAGCCTGCCTAACTCATCCACTCGTATTCTCTTGTTAAAATGACATGCCCAGAATAAATTTGGTCGCTCCATGTTGTCCCCTTTCTTCCCCCTGTTGGATACTGGATACTAGCTTCATGTAGTGGTTTTTCTGCAAAATCACGGACCTTAATCTCATAGCGAGAAAGTGACTAGGTCTAGCACCCTGAAGTAATAGTGCTGTCTTGCTCTGTAAATTAAATTCAGATTTCTGTTTCAGAATGTTGTTTAAATTTCTTTCTTAGTAATGGTTGTTCTAAAGCTCCTGGTCAGTAATTAGTTTGTAGCATGAATCTAATCTGGTTGAATTCTGCTTCAAGGTTTCAGTGATGTAGCTTTTGCGCATATAGAGCAGATATATGATTTGCTCTTATAAAACCCTTTTAGCACGTCCCACAATATCCTGGGGTCTTGTACAGAGCCAACATTAATGTCTGCAAATCTGGATTTCTGCATAAACTGAGTGTGAAGGTGTGGTGGATGTGGCTCAGGTTGGTGTTCATCCCTGGCCCTGCAGTCCCATGTCAAAGTGTCCTTGGGCAAGATACTGACCCCGGTTGCCCCCAATGCTGCGCATCGGAGTGTGAATGTGTGTGAGTGTTTATCTGATGAGCAGTGCCACCTTGTACACAGTCTCGGCTACAGTATGTGAATGTTTCTTGTATGATGTAAAAGCGCTTTGAGTAGTCGTTAAGACTAGGAAAGCGCTATATCATACAGCACATTTATATAAACACCCCACTGGGAATTAGTTTGTACCTGTCAATGCCTTTTTGTCTTTACTAATGCCCCTACTGTCTTCAAATCTTTGATAAGTATGTAGAAGGATATGCTGAATGAGTTTGTATATCTGCATGATTCTTTCCCCCCCGGTGCTTGACACAACACTTCCAGCTGTTCCCCAAGTGCTCCAGCGGCTCTCCTCTTCCTAAGTGGTGGCAGAGAGGAGGTGAAGATGGACCCAGAGAAGTTCAAGTGATTTGAAGTTAAGTTAAGTTCTGACCCAGAACGCAGAGACAACACACAAGACTAAAAATTATGTTAAGAGTCTTTAATGAACAACTGTACTTAAAATTACAAGAAAAGAAGAGTCAGGCAGGGAAGCTCCAGGCGGTCCAAAGCTTGGGCGGTTGACGTGGAGAATCCAGGTAGGACCGGGACACGCGAGCAGACGAGGTGAGTACACTCTGCACACATAGAAGAATCCCAACGTGGACGACGAACAGGTGGGGTGCACTGACAGCCAGCATGTACAGTGAGAGAAAACGCAGGCCTAGAGTGGAATCTTGGTGGACACACGTACAGGACACCAGATAACAGGATAGATCCAAGACAACTGAGCCACGTTACCACATGATTGTTGTAACAAACTGGCGCCAATGAGGTGATCAGCCCGTATTGTGTATGCTGGGTTGAATCAAGGATGCGCTGCAGCTGAGCGGTAGCAGTGCAGAGATGAACAGCCGTACCCCAAACCTCTTCATCAAACCATGCCCCGGCACACCTCCAGGTTGAAGCAACCCAGACAGACAGACAACAGGGAACAAATTTTGTTTTCATTAAATTTCACACTGATGCTGACATACAACCAATGAGATGGATGATGGATATGATGCAACATTTTTTGTTTAGAAAAAAGGCAAACATCAGTTTTTTTGGTTATGCTTTTTGTGGTTTTTACAGGAATATGGACCACAGGGACATTTTATGGTAGGAAGGAGAGAAATGAGCTATGTCATACCCACAATGGTGTGTATTGAGCGCGTGAGCTTGAGGGATGATGTGATAAATATGGATCCTAGAAGAATTTTGGAGGCGAAAAAAAATCAACAGTTGGTACGGAAAATATTCACCCCTTTAATTTTCACTCTTTGTTATATTGCAGCCATTTCCAAAAATAGAAAAAAGTTAATTTTATTCTCATTGATGTACACTTCCACCCCATCTTGACAGAAAAACAAGTATAAATATTTCAATAAACCCTTATGTTGTCCCGGGTCAAATTGACCCTTTCCTACATCATGTTATTTTTTACTCCAATTGTAATTACCCAAATAACATGATTGATTCCACACTTGCTCTTTGGCAAGTACAAATCTCTACTTTCATTTTTTGGGGGTCTTATTCAGTGTATAGCATTGAAAAGAGTTGAAGTGTTTTTTGAAATATATGAGTAAAGTTGACAAATTCCAGTCGTGATTATCAACATACATTCCTTTAATTTAAGTGTAAATATCCTAATTTCGCTTTTTCTACTAAAACATTAGGTATATCTTCCCATAAATGAGGTTATTGACCAAAATTCCAAAAAAACTGAAAAAACTAAATTAATAAGTTAGTGTTACTTAGTGTTGAAACACTCAAAAAAGTGACAAACTGAAAAACGCATCAAAAGTGTTAAAAAAATGACAAAAATGTAGACAGGTTAAAACGTTGATAAAAAGCGTTAACAAAAGTGTGATTTTCAATTTGACAGAAAACAACACAGAGTTAAAAAAGAAAAGTGAAATATCACATGATCCTAGTATTCACACCCTTTGCTTGTGACACTTATATTAACTCACAGCTGTCATTTCTCTATCCTCTTGAGATGGTTCTATCCTTCATTGGAGTCCTGCTGTTTGTAATTTAACTGATTGGACTTGATTAGGATAGGCACACACCTGTCTATGAAGACCTTCTGCTCACAGTGGATGTCGGAGCAAATGGGAATCTAAGGTCAAAGAACTGCCCAGGAGGTCAGAATTGTGGCAAGGCACAGATTTGGCCAAGGTACCAAATTCTTCGCAGCACTCAGCTAAGAGCATAGTGGCTTCCATAGTCCTTAAATGAAGAAGTTTTGGACACCAGAACTTTTCCTAGACCTGGCTTCTTCAGCCAAACTAGCAATCGTGGGAGAAGAGCCTTGGTGAGAGAGGTAAGAAGACCAATTATCACTGTGGCTGAGCTCCAGAGATGCAGTAGGAGATGGGAGAAGTTCCCCAGTCACTTATCTCTGCAGCCCTCCATCAGTCAGAGCTTTACGACAGAGTGCCCGACGGAAGCCTCGCATCAGTGCAAGACATATGAAAGTCTGCATAGAGTTCGCCAAAAACACATGAAGGACTCCCAGACTGTGAAAATAAGATTCTTTGGTCTGTAACCAAGATTAACTTTTTGCCATCCCCTACCCATACAACCCAACAGTAAAACATGGTGGCAGCATCTACTATGGGGTGTTTTTCAGCTGCAGGGACAGGACGACTGGTTCGATTGAAGGAAAGCGACAAGTACAGAGATCCTGGAAAAAAAACTCATCCAGATGCTCGATCTCAGACTGGGCTGAAGTTCAACTCTCAACAAGACAATAACCCAAGCACACAACTAAATAACAAAAGGATGCTTCGGAACACTCTGTGACCATTCTGACTGCCCCCCAG
Organism: Etheostoma spectabile; assembly: GCF_008692095.1. Taxonomy (NCBI): domain Eukaryota; kingdom Metazoa; phylum Chordata; class Actinopteri; order Perciformes; family Percidae; genus Etheostoma; species Etheostoma spectabile. Next base: position 22,689,500 of record NC_045747.1, on the reverse strand, counting down.
AGCCCTGACCTAAACCCAATAGAGCATCTCGGAGAGATCTGAAATGGCTGTCACCCACGTTACCATCCAACCTGATGGAACTGGGAGGTATCTACAAGGAAGAAGGGCAGGATCCCCAAATCCAGATGTTTGAAAAACTTTGGCATCCTTCCCAGAAGACCTCATGGCTGTACTAGCTCAAAAGGTGAAGTCAATAATGAGGGAATTGAAGAAGAAAAAGAAATCTGAGATAACAATTAGGAAAGTGAAGAAGAAATGAATCTGAGGATAAGGGTGGGCCATGATCCGGTTTCCTGCATACCCCAATTTGTCATTATGTCATTGTTCTCTTCTCTCAGTACTTTATGAAAAGCTCCAAAACTTAGAGCCTTTTAATGTCCTTAAGGAGGACTGTTTGGTGAGATTTCTAAGTGTCTGAAATCATGATATTCTCTCGGCTAATGTTGAAGAGCTATTCTCCGTATGGGAATGTGTTACTTTGGCAACTAACCTTAATGTTCTTTAAACCAGCCCAGTGTGAATTATCAGACAGCCCGTCACAGAGCTTTGGTCAAAGGAAGCTTCTGTGACCCTCGTTGAGGATATATAGCCTACCATCACACCGAGCAGTGAAACCCCCTAATAGAATGTATACTTTTTCTTTTCCTGATGAATGCTTTGTTTTAACACTCTTCTTTTGATCTTGCAGAAATTGGAATGTGTCATTCCCCCCATTGCCTTCCAGTCAGTCCCGAAACGAAGTTACACGAAGCATAGTTCAGTATATATATTCTTGGACAATTGCTTCATTTCTTTGTTGGTGTAAGATAGGAAGTCGGATGGAGGGACTGTCTCAAGGTCAGTTTCACATAGATAGATACAATACAATGGGGGAAAACGACTTTCTTCAAGCTTCACAGAATGGAATGAACATTATTCACACAGCAGGGAAAACCGGGCACTGTGGTTCCACTATCAGATCAGTCCGATATTACTGTATTAAAGATGTGTGTCTCCTTCAAGCAAACACGTCAAAAAGTGCAGCTTTCTGTTTACTGTTCTTTTCTGGCCTATCAATTTCTTGCTGTCATTAATCAGCAGCAGCAGTTTTCTCCTGTTCTGGCTGACATAGCGACGTGATCATCTGGAGAGCTACTTAACATCTTTAAACCCTGTTTAAAAGTCTATTTGCGCTAATGAGGTCTAGTAATAAACGGAAAGTAAAAAAACAGCTTTGGTTGTAATGACCAGACATGAGCCAGTACTCGTACTATCCAGTACGATAAACGCTTTTGCCGAATACAAGTATAACACGAGTATACAGTCAATATCTGTGCTCGATTAAATAAATCCCATTGGGTAGCGGACTGTTGTCTGCATTCTGTGATTGGCTATCGTCAAAGCGCCCCTCACCTACACACACGCTCTGCTCTCATACGCAGAAACACTGAGAAGTGAACGCATCTCCCCTCTCCCTCAGTCACTCAGGTCTGCGGCTTTTTGGTTACCGTTTACGGTTTCCTCAGCATGGTTTGTTTCTTCTGCATTTGTAGTACTCTTAACCAATAGGTTTCTGGTAAATGTGGGCTCAGACATGGTGATAGAGAATGTGACCCGCGTTGCGTCTCTGCCGTCTGAGTTTTTTTTTTTTTAACCTCTTCTGGCTCTAATTATTATTATATAATTTCATTCATTTATTTAATTTATCAATTTATTTGAGCCGTAGAACACAGTCCCCCCCGCCCCTCTCTCTCTCTCTCTCTCTCCTCTCTCTCTCTCTCTCTCTCTCTCTCTCTCTCTCTCTCTCCTCTCTCTCTGTGTGTCCTCCTCTACTCACACACACCACACACACACACACACCACACACACACTCGCACATACCTGTGGAAATAAAAAAAATGAAAAAAACCAAACTAAAAAATCACACCGACCAAAACAAATTAAAGTTAAAACAGAAATATATTGAGTATGAAAACTTGTTCATTACATTTTACTTCATAATTGCCACGCTGTGTTGTATTATTGTTGCAAAACTTGTTCTGTATATAGTCTGTTTCTTACCATGACAACACCATTGATCCAAGCTCAATGCTGATGCTGTCCTGTAAATAGTTTCTAATCAGCAATTATAACAATTTATGATCAATCCTATCAATTTAGCTTAAATAACATACTGGTTAAGCCCCGCCCATTCAAGACACCTAACCCGCTTCCGGGTTAAATCCTTCCACTTCCGGTTAGGCCCCGCCCAGTCCGAGTACAGATCATATACAGTCAATAACTCATGGTATCCAGATAATGCTGTACTCGCTCATCTCTAGTATGACCATCACATTTCTTTGAAGGTGGTGTAGTATGTGAACAGTGGTAGAATACTGCCTGTCACAAGAAAGTATTTAGTGATGAGGAATTACAGTATTTCACTGGAACCTGATTGATATTACTTTGTTTAGTCTGAAAAATGTTTAATATGATGTGTTTCAGAATCTACCTTAGAAAAATACCTATTTATTCAGTTTTATTAACCATACATCAGAAGCAAAACTTTAAAAATGGAATGGAAAAGTGAACACGGTGAATATGTATACTAGGCTACATATAATCACCAACTTTATGGGTGGACACATTTAGCAATTGACATGAAAGGTATTATTTTCCTAGTCTTGTATGTCCAGACCTTCCTCCACAGCCCTCGAGGAGGTCTGGCTAGTCTGGGCGACTGGCTGGTCTGAAACAGCATTCCTGAACAGGAGTAAAATGTGCTCTGGTTTATTGGCATTTCTTAGACCAACACATCGTCTTGTGGGGAGCTAGGCACTGGACACAATAACAGTAACTCCGAAAATACTCTCCGTCTAATTTAGAGCGGCACCTGAAATCCGAGAAAAGAAATGGTGTCGATATAGACCAGGCATGCCCAATTAGGGCACAATTTTCTGCAATCTGTTCAGAATTTCATTCTGTTTTAGTGTTACATTAACTCAAGACAGGCTGCAGTTCACGGTCTGGTCCCAGTTTAACATTGGTTAGATGGTGTGATAGGGGATCGCTATTAGCTTCTGTCAGCGAGATCTTCATGATGCAAGGGTGAAGAAGAGGCTGAGAAGAAGCTAGTAACATTACAAGAGAAAGTTTAAAAATATGGGCAACACATTTTTTTCACGAAATTGAGTCTACAGCAGTATGTCTATCTGTAAACAAGAGTGGCTGTTCTAAAGAGTATAATCTCCGTCATCATTATATCACTCTGGAAGCTGTTATTATTATAACTTATATTGAAATCTCTCTCGCTGCAAAAATCACATTTTCTGACTGTATTTTCTGACGGTTTATTAAAAGTGTTGGTTTGAGTTCACCCACATTTGCCCTATCTCCAATTGTAAAATGCAATAGATCAGCATCAAGATGTTATGAGATACTTTCACAGAGGAGAGAGGAAATAGGATACAGGAGGAAAGGTTCTGCAGCTGGTGTTTTTATTCGGTGAATCTAATGTGGTTACGAGCATTTTGCACAATGGACACAAGTTTTGAAGTTTTGTTTTACAAAAATGATGATGTGGTACGATGGTGTATGTACAGTGAAACTCAAAAATCAGCATATGGTGAAAAAGTTCATCCATTTTAGTAATTCAACTAAAAGGTGAAACTAATTATTATATAGACTCACTACATGCAAAGTGAGATTTGCCTTATTGATAATTTTGAGGATTTGGCGTACAGTTATGAAAACCCAATTCAAAATCTCAGAAAATTAGCATATGGTGCAAAGTTCAGTATTTAGGCTCAAAGTATCACTTTAATCAGCTAATTAATTCAAACACCTGTAAGGTTCCTGGGCCTTTTTGGTCCTCAGTCTGGTCAGTAGAATTCACAATCATGGGGAAGACTGCTGACCTGACAGTTGTGTGAGAAACCCTCATTGACACCCTCCACAAGGAAGGAGCCTCAAGGTATTGCAAAGGAAGCTAGGTGTTCTCAAAGTGCCTTATCAATGCACTTAATAGAAAGTTAAATGGAAGGAAAAGGTGTGGAAGAAAAAGTGCACAGCAGCAGGGATGACCGAGCCTGGGGAGGATTGTCAGGAAAAGGCCATTCAAATGTGTGGGGGAGCTTCACAAGAGTGGTCTGAGGCTGGAGTTACTGCTCAAGAGCCACCACACACAGACGGGTCCTGGACATGAGCTTCAAATGTCTATTTCCTCGTCAAGCCGCTCCTGAACACAAACGTCAGAAGTGTCTTACCTGGGCTAAAGAAAAAAAAAAAGGTCTATTTCTAAGTGGTCAAAGTCCTCTTTTCTGATGAACAAATTTTGCATCTCATTTGGAAACCAAGGTCCCAGATCTGGAGGAAGAATGGAGAGCACACAATCCAAGATGCTTGAATTCCAGTGGAAGTTTCCACAGTCTGTGTTGGTTTGGGAGCCATGTCATCTGCGGGTGTTGGTCCACGTGCTTTTTAAGTCCAGATCAGCGCAGCCGTCTACCAGGACATTTTAGAGTACTTTATGCTTCCTTCAGCAGACGAGCTTTATGGAGATGCTGACTCACTTACAGCAGGACTTGGCACCTGCCCACACGGCCAAAAGTACCAAAACCTGGTTCAATGACCAGGGATTACTGTGCTTGATTGGCCCGCAAACTCTCCTGACCTGAACCACAGAGAATCTATGGGCATTGCCAGCAAAGATGAGAACGTGAGACCGAACATGCAGAAGAGCTGAAGCCCGCTATTTATCATCCCGGTCTTCATAAAACCTCAGCATGCCCACACTGATAGCATCCATCCACGCTGCATTAGGCAGTAATTCAAGCAAAAGGGGCCCAACAAAGTACTGGTAACATATGCATGATTATACTTTTCAGAGGGCTGACATTTCTGTATTTAAAATCCTTTTTTATTGATTTCATGTAATATGCTAATTTTCTGAGATTTTGAATTTAGGGTTTTCATAAGCGTACGCCCCACTCATCAAAATTTATCAAATAAAGGCTTGAAATATCTCACTTTTCATGTCAGAGTCTAAATATATTGTAGTTTCACCTTTTAGTTGAATTACTGAAATAATGACTTTTGCACCATATCTAATTTTTTGAGTTTCACCTGTATGTCATAGGGGCAGTTCCGTCCTGAATTGTAAGATTAACAAACTTTTTGTCAAATATAGTTTAGCACTATAAATATTCATTTTATTATTCCTTATATTGCTCAACTTCAAATTTGATATGCAAACATTCAATTTAAAGGTCCAACTGAAAATTTATTTGGCCCGCGTGCCCCCCACCCAGATTATTTTTGGCCCTTGAGGAAAGCATGTGGCACCCCCATCTAGACTAGGTTTCTGTCCTTCGCTGTAATATTTGACATCTGGTTTGACCTTGTCACTCCCCCCAGATAACAAACAAATTCTGCACAACCGGAATGCGGTATATTTATGATCTCTTCCCTTATCCTTCAGTCACTTTAGAGATTCCCCGCCTCATCCTTGGCTCCAGTCTGCCAGCAGGACTCACAACAAGGGATTTTTTGACATTTGACTTGTTCTGGGAATGGTCTCTTTAAAAAGAGAGCATACACCCATTAAGCGGCTGCACTGTGACCTCCATGTGACGCTGTTTCTGTCTAGTCATAATCCACGACATTCCACTTCCGGATTGCTCAGGTGCCGCTGGAATGTCTGCCATATGTCCCTCTTTTCAGCCAGATGTCTCGTCACCTTACTTACGCCCACAAACTGGGGCCACAATGGACCAGTCACCCGTCCTCCACTCAGTGTAATCTGTTTGCAGGTTGCAATGAATGTCCTGAGCATTAATAATCATACCTAACTGAATAACAAACTGATATTCACACTATTTGTTTGCTGCAAGGTCATATAGGATACACATGGTTAGCGTATTTTATATCATTATGTGCTAACAGTAATAAAATTCTGATATGATGAAATCAACCAGACTTCCAAGATCAAAACTGGAACATATCCCCAAAAAGGGAAAAACTGGGACATTTCCAGTTTGACTATCAATCCGATTGAAAACCTGATGTGTCTTTAAAAAAAACGGGACAAAGGTATTTTAGCCAGGGACAGACAACCCAAAACAAGGACGGTCCCCTGAAAACCGAGGACATCTGGTCCCCAGACCTGGAACGCGATGAAAACAGAACAACGGAGCATCTTAGGAACACGATGCATGGGGGAACAGAGTGTTGTTGAACTCATGTTAATGAACTTAAAAAGCACTATTTTAATAGACCTCTAGATTGGGAAGGGGGTTTTCCTCTTTTGTCCCCAAAGGGAGCAAGTAGTCCCTGGCTCTTGACAAAAATGATTTCCTCTCCTTCCAATTCAAAGCACCCAAGGAAGCTTTGAATCCTTTGGCATGAGGATTGCTCCATTCATTGTCAAACAGCCTGTCAGTAATCTATAAGAAATATAGGCATCTAAAATCACACATTACGGATTTCAATAGGTATCATATTTAAAAAAGCATTACTTGGTTCTATAATACAAATTGTATTACCCAATGAATTCTGCCATTGCCTCTCTCATTATGCATCGAGACCAGTGCCATGGAGCGACTCAGGGTCTGTGTAGCCAGGACACCCCATCTGTGGTTCTCAAAGTAGAACTATTTGTCTGTAATTGTATTGGCAGCATGCAGTCCATCTTTTTTGCACATCATTGAGATACAGATATATCTCCAATGTTACTGTCCGTGGTCGTTGCAATTTTACTGGATCTTGCAGATTAACTCGCAACTGCTCAAAGAAGTACAAACAAGAAAAATATTGATCATCACGTCCAACCATAAGTGGCAAAAAACAATATTATAAATAACTTTTAGCAACAGAGGCATAACCTTTACAAATAGGTCTACAATGATCATTATTACCTGCAACATATTACGTGCCAACTTGAACATGTGGTCACGTCCATCATTACAAATACTTTCTTGCCAGTCACCCGATGTGAGAAACTAGTTTGAACGTCTCTCGTGGGTCTCCCTTCAGCTCACCCTGAGTGGTTGCACATGCTGACATTGGGAGGCATACCCATCCATTAATACACTACATACCACCTGACTGCCCGTGCATGCAACTCCTCCAGCATGACTGAGAAGGACCGCTTTGGTTTTGAGAGAGAGACTTTGTCAGTAAGCAATGGGAGGCCTTCCAATGACCCTTGAAGGCCAACCACCATGAACACCCACCTCATGGCAACAGTAGTCCACTGATTCCATCACCCAGTCTACAAAACCAGACAGGACTGGGTATGTGGATGATATTGCACGTTTTCTGATGGACATGTACTTTAAATGAACAAGTCGCCTTCATATTAATATTAACTAAGGAGTTTAAATAAAGCAGTAAGAAACATTTCATAATTTCAAAGTGCTAATTTGTCTTACTGGAGTAGAATTCGAATTTCTCGTGAGCTCTTGTTAATGAGGTTCTTTTCCCCTACTCCCCCAAAAGACTCTTCACTGTGGTCTTGCCCTCCTTTCTCTTGCCTAATACATATACATATATACACTCACCTAAGGATTATAGGAAACCTGTGTCAATTTCTCATTATGCAATTATCTAATCAACAATCACATGGCAGTGCTTCAGTGCATTTAGGGGTGTGGTCCTGTCAAACAATCTCCTGAACTCCAAACTGAATTGTCAAAATGGCAAAGAATAGGTGATTTAAACATTTTGAGTGTCATGGTTGTTGGTGCAGACGGGCTGCTCGAGTATTTCACACATCACATCTGCTCAGTACTGGGATTTAAATGCACAACATTTTCTAGGTTTACAAAGAATGGTGTGAAAGGGAAAAACATCCAGTATGCGCAGTCCTGTGGGCAAAAATGCCTTTTGAGCTAGAGGTCAGAGGAGAATGGGCCGACTGATTCAGAGCTGATAGAAGAGAAACTTTGACTGAAATTGCACTACTCGTTATAACCGAGGTATCTGCAGCAAAAGCATTTGTGAAGCCACAACACGCACAACCTTGTGCGGATGGGCTACCACAGCAGAAGACCCCACCCAACCATCATCTCCGCACAAAATAGGAAAAAAGAGGCTACAATTGCAAGGCTCACCAAAATTGGCAAGTTGAAGACTGGAAAAATGTTACCTGGTTGAGAGTCTCGAGTTCTGTTGAGACATTCAGTGGTAGAGTCCGAATTTGCTGAAATGAATGACGAACATGATCCATCATGCTTGTACCACTGTGCAGGCTGGTGGTGGGGTTAGGGTGTGGGGGATGTTTTCTTGGCACAGTTTAGGCCCCTTAGTGCGATGGGCATTGTTTAAATGCCACGGCATACCTGACATTGTTTCTGACCATGTCCATCCCTTATGGCCACCAGTACCCCTCTGATGGCTACTTCCTGCAGGCTAATGCACCATGTCACAAAGCTCGAATAATTTCAAATATAGTCTTGAACATGACAATGAATTCACTGTACTAAAATGGCCCCCACAGTCACCAGATCTCAACCCATAGAGCATCTTTGGGATTTGGTGTGAACGGGAGCTTCGTGCCCTGGAGTGTGCACCACAAATTTCCATCAACTGCAGAGTATCTAATCTCTATCACTATGGGCCAACATGTTCTAAAGAATGCTTTCGCACCTTGTTGACAATGCCACGTAGAATTAAGGCAGTTCTGAAGGCAAAGGGGGTCAAACACAGTATTAGTATGGTGTTCCTAATAATCCTAGAGTGAGTGTAGAGTATGTGGTGTGTATATTATATATATCTATATGTTCTATATATATTATATATATATATATATTATATATACTTTATGTAGCTTTAAAAATAGGTAATGGTCTGAGCGTGTATGTCTGTTGTTGGGAATACTGTTACTATGACCAGTATCGTACCGCTACTGTATATGTAGCGACAACTTTTATAACACGTAGCCAGTGATGCACTAGGCAGCCATTGTGGCCTTGTAGATGTTTTATGAGCGTGTTCTTTCTTTGTTTCCACTCGAGGATATGCACTATGTTTTTACTTCAAAATTAAGTCTTACTTCATATATACTTGTCAGTTTAAGGAAATAATAGCAGCCATCCATGTGCATTTTTTTCAACATTATTTTACATAGCGGTGGGATGGAACACATTTCAATAGAATATACATACGAGCTGGAACTGGTAATTACTGGCCGGGAGTGTGGTCTTCACTAAGAGTAAAGTAAAAGAGAAACAAGAGAAGCTGTACCAGATGTAGGATTTAACAGGAAGATACATAAATAAATGTTACTTACATTTCAGAATCCTCCTGCACTCTAGAAGCTGGGCTGGTGTTCTGTTGCCTTCTTTCAGGGCACACTACAGAGACAATAAAAGATTGTTTGATGATGGAAATCAAGCAAGCCCCTCATTTGGGGTGTTATGACGATAGTGGGAGAGTGGGGAACTCCCACTAAGTTGTTCAACTGGTTCAGATCTGGTTGAGGCAGAGCACAGAATTAATTTCATATTTCATAATCTCTAACAGTCACGACTCATTTGACTGATCGCAGCATCTTGAGTCCTGTTGTTAATATGAATAATGATGAAAAAAGACAACTGAATTGGATATTATTGTTCTACATTGTGAAAACAGGGGAGCGAGGTGTATCACATGTCCCCATATTGTTCAAGGTCTGGAGGGCTGGGAAGTGTGGATGGTCCCCTGCCTCGACTGTCCCTGTCATCATCCTCACCTGCATTGGATCTTCGTTCCTGCATGAATCAGAAAACCGTTGAATTGAGTTTAGCCTTTGGGTAATTTTGATTTTGCTTCCCATATGTACGCTGGTCACAGTGACAATGAATGGAGAGATTTTTAAATACAAAGTACAGCAAATCCAAGAAAAACAATTTCTTATTTATACCTATGCTGAATATTTTGCACTTTGTATGGAAGCCGAGAGGGCCAGTTCCTTTGATCTTATGCCTTTCATATTTCATCATGTTGTATGGTGCCACAGACAGAAATGTTATCGTTTACCAAGATGGCAAGGGCATACTTCACTTCATGATGGACTCAAAATGTTACTAGTGAACAGGTCTGATACAGCAACTTGCCGACGTAATCAATAACAATGGAAACCAAATATAGTAAACTTGTAAATGTAAAACAAATATGCACTTACCTAATGCATGTACAGGGTCATGAGTTGTTCCAAACATATAAAACTATATCAACTAGTTGTATATTCAAAGACGAAACAAGGACAGGGGCTGGAATTTGTGGCAACTTGTGTCCCAGATCCAAACGCACACACTTTTCATCATGTTAAGTTAGCTGAGACTATCTGAGGCAGATTTTTATCCTGGCTCACAAAACACATCATGTGCATGTGTTAACTTCATAAAACATGGCAAAATTAAATTAATACCGTAATTTCACCCAAATACATCTAGCTGAAATTTTCATTGCTTTTCAAGATAGTAACATGTTTAGTCCAACAGACATTACAGACACGTTACCTAGGGTAATCCTCCGTTGCTTTGAGGATTATCCATAATCCTTGTCAATATATATGCCACTGCAGGTAAACAGTCAGGTGGCACAGTAGTCCCACTTTAGTAGGATTTAACTATGAACCTTGTTAAATATGTTACACTTGGAGCACAACAAGGACACGGGATGTATATCCCACTCCCTTGAATCAAGTGGCTAAACTGCAAGTGCCTTTTGCCTGTATTCACTCCGGTACCCAGCATATTGGTTGTCTGCTTGGCAATTATGTTTGCACAGAAAACAAAACTGCGTAAACTGCTGACATTTCCCTGCAGCCACTCTGGCACTGGTCCATCTTGATGTGGAAATTTAAAGGACGTCCCTGCTGATCAGTGTGTTGAATCAAATTGCAACCTCTCTGTTAACTGATCAGTACCTGCATATAACGGTACATGTGTCGAGATGGTCAGCGTTTCCTATATAATGGTCTTAAGACTTATCCCCCAAAAGGTTCTCAAAAGTGTAACACGATACTGTCTAAAGGCCTGTTACCTTTCATAATTACAAGCTGTACTCATACCACTAACTGTTGTAAACACTTGAAGTTACACTACTTGTTCAGTCATACCAACGCAAGCAGAATATATAAGTAAGGCGTATAGTACGAAATCTACTTTATTGGGTTATGCTGCTTGAAGATAAGTACTTTATTTGGTTCTGCTGCTTTTTGCTACCAATGCTGGTGTGTGTGTGTGCGGATGTTGCTGTTTGCTGTTTTTTTGCAGGATATGGGGGTAATTCATTCATTTCAATTTATTATAGTATCATTATACAAGAGTTGGGGGGGGGGTATTCGAGACTCTTACAGAAGGTAGGTCTAGGACCACCACTCGGATTACAAGGACCCAACAGTGTTTCCTCCAGAGCAAGCAACAGTAGCGACAGGTGAGAGGAAAAACTTCCTTTTAGGCAGAAACCTCGCCAGCACCCAGGCTTGGTAGGCTGGTTCTGACGGGCCCGGTTGGTTGAAGGAGAGTGGAAATCAACAAAAATAGTTAACCATAAGAAGTAGTTGTAGCATTCTTTGTATAGTTCTGGCCATGCCGAGCACTGTGGTGCATTACAAGGCACAGCGGACATGAGCAGGATGCCGCGAGCCGTGCCAAGATGAACATGGCATGAGGAAGCTGAGCGGGACCATGGCAACAGTGACTACCATGATTTGGAGCCTCTCTGATCAAGGAACAGCTGGGAAAAACGATAACATGGATGTGCTCCGGGGAGTGACGTCCCCAGAGTACGGTTAGTCGACACGCATTCTGGGACATATGCAAATAAATGAAAAAGATAGAGGAGAGAGGAGCTGCATGTCTCAAGGAAGTCCCAGCTGTCTATAAACTATTACAGCAGAACCAGAGGGACAGGTGGTAAAGGGAGCCTGGGTGGGACTAAACTCTCCCCCACCGGACGGGCTTGTTTAGCCCGTCCTCCCTTAGTTTTATAATTATTGATATATGATAGATCGAATCTGGCAAAACTCTGACGAGAACGCAGGTGTGGGCCGAATTAGCGGACGCTGCTACTCCTCCTTCCTAAAATATGTCAATTGTAGCCCTAACTAAGCTTTATCAAAGCATACTAAGCGACGACAGGTGTGAGGGACCAGCTGCTAGCCGCGGCAGTTGTCACTATGTAATTTTCAAAAAAAAGGTTTTATTACAAAAAACAAAACCAACAAATTTTCGAAAAACAGAGTTCCTGGGCCCATAAAAAAGAGAGTCAACTGAACAGAACTTTAACTCAGGTAACATAATCAAACAGACCTCCATACTGAGGAATGAGTGGAAACATATATGTGGATGACAAGGCCTATTGACACAAAGGGGGAATAGACTAACACATAAAAAAACCAAAATGCTAAGATTCTCTTAACCCAATACTACCTAATTAAGCCAAAGGATACTTGACCAATAATATAACAACTTATAGGCATATAATCAACAAAGAAAAGAACACTGCAAAGTAAAACAGATGACAAACGGGGTGAATAACGCCTTTCAAAATATAAAAAACATTCTAAACTATGTATCTATTTAGCGGTGTGTCAGAACTGATGACCTCAAATCCAAGGATGAAACCAGGTGAACAGTGCACAATATTAGAAATATTAAGGCGCAATTCATGTAAACGACAAATTAAATACACACATACCCCCACAGCATGCAAATGGAATTATTAGTATAAATCCCATGTATAATTGTATTGGGTCGTCTATATGGTATTATTGTGATATGCAGGTAAGTAGTGTATTATAAAAACATACTGACTGTATTGTGCTATGGATGAAACGTTGAGTTAGGAATAAATTATGGGCTCGGTTGAAAGGTGGATTAGGAGGTTTTAGATTAGGTAAGGGTGTTAGTTTGGGTTTAGATTAAAGGTGTAGGGTAAGAATAGGTAGTTCACGATGTGCAATAAATTGCTTAACAGCCTGTATATAAAACCCCCTGTACCATATGTGACTCAATTCCGATCCCACAGATATATATCCTCCATGTAAAATTACCCAGGTAAGTATCATTTATTAATATGAGAAGTAAATGTTAAAACCTATAGTATAGTACTATAACCTGTGCATAAATTGCTTACCGACTGTTATACCTACCCCCACTGTGACCATATTCGTACTCAATAATCAATCTGCACAGAAATATATCTGTTCATGTGAAAATTACAACAGGTAAGTATCATATTCATCAATAGAAAATGAATAAAATCATCATATGAACATGAATAAAAGTTTATAACCTTTGTATATGAATATTTATACACACTACTCGTGTTTTTTTGCATGTAGTAACTTCAAATTAACCCCATAAAAGAATATAGTGTCCTTGGGTGGTGGGACCTCGGTGACCACACGCCTTTCTGTAGCCCAGCACGACTTCATCTTCTGGCATAGGACCACAGTACCTGCCCCTCTATATCAATGGCGGGTGCTGGAAAGCTGCGGCCCACGATGGCTTCATGCCTCCGCAAGAGTCGCGTGGTGGGGCCTCGCGTTGTGAGGGGACGGTCGAGGGCCCTGCTTTAATTCGCTGCGGCTGAACCGCTGCAGTCATCATGGCAGTAACCGCCCGGGCGTGTCTGCTCACACTAATCACGGAGCCAAGGGCCGGTTACGCGTGGTGGCGTCATCCATGATGTGTGCGCAAACGGTCTACCGTAAGATCATGGATGCTCATACGTCTCCTTGTCGCGCCGAGCTGTGCTGGAGCCTATTGTGTCGCATGTTTGCTCAGGCCCACAAACCTTTTCTTCGCCGCGAAGATTTAACATACTTGTTGGAAGTATGGTTTGATCAAAAACTTTGAAAATGACTCAGAAGATAATAACGCACGATTCGACCAAAAACCATGTCTTCATCAGGCTTTCATTTCTAACTCCAGTGTTCTCCGTCTTACGCAGCAAGCACTGCTGACAAGAACTAAACTAGCGAATCATCAAAGCAGACACATGAAGTCATACCCCACAATAAATAATAACAAATAATTTAGTGGTGCCACAGTTCAACTCCACTCTGCTTCTGAATTCATATTACCATAACTCATCTTGCACAACTAAACATTGTATGTTATCTACCACCCTCAAAAATCGGGAGATTTTTTTGGAAGAGCTGGATGTCCTTCTTTCAAACATCCTTGAAACTGGCCCTCCCGCGGATACGCTCGGCACCTTCAACATCCAGACAGCGTCAGTCATGCTGCCTTTTGTACATCTTCTCTCTCTTTTGCCCTCTTCACTCTCACCTTACCCCCCACTCACAAGGGGCTGGCAACAACTAGATCTCATATTTACCTCAAACTGCTGTACAACCTCACTGTTACTCCAATCCATACCTCAGACATTTCCTTCTCTCTTACTGTTGGGAAAATTTAACTACCACTGAATGCTCTATGTCTAAAGCGCCCCAGGTCACATACGCACATCACAGATATCTTCAAAGAACTTCGCTAGCTCCTTCCCTTTACTCCATTCACTGTCCAGGTTGAGTTTAATTGCTTTTGAGATAGTACGCTGTTCAAGGCATAGAGATGGAGGGGGGTTCATGTTAAAGTGACCACGCAGAATTTGGCTCTTCATCCATCTCTGTACTCGTTGAATTGTATGTGATTGCGCAAGTTAACTTTGTTAAAATGATTCCGTGATTCTTTTCGTCGTTTGGTAAGAATTTTTTCTAACCTCACTCGTCCCAAGCTCACAACCAAATCGCAAGCGACACTATACCTGTCCGCCGTAACATTTGTTAACTCCTCTTCTCTTGTTTATCTACTTTATCAACGTCCCATCTGGAATCTCGCATGTCTTACACATGCCTCCCCACATTCCACAACCTCCCTTCGCTTTCCCTTCCCTGCACTGTCCTGCCGTCTCTGACCTTTACAGCATGCTCGCAGCCTGCCCACTCCATGGTTATCTGACTCAGTGCATGCTAAAGATCAACTGACGGCAGCATCAACAAATGTGTGAAATCTAAAACACCCGATGACCGGCTTTGCCTATCAATCTCTTCTTTCCCTCTTTGCTGCCTTATTTCTGCAGCAAAAAACTCTTTTTTGTATAAAATCAAATGGAATCTTCTTTTTTTTTCCAACCCTACAAACTAGGGTTAGTTAAGTTACCTTCTATATTACCACCATAACTCACCCCCCAGCCCACCTCTACCTACGACCACCCCACTTTGTCCACTACTTTGTAAAACTATGACATACACTCTTATCTCCACCACACTTACTAAAATCACTTAACATCCATCACATAGTAACGCTTTCCTCTTTCACCGCTCTATCTCCTGAACAAATTCTACGTTTGATTCCTGTTGCCCGCCCCACCACCTGCCCTCTTGATCCTATCTCTTCTCACCTTCTCCAGTCCTTTTGCCGACCTTCTTCCTTCCTCACCTTCTCATCAACATCCTACTTGTCACTGCTGTTTTTCCCCGCACCTTCAGAAGAGGGCCAGAGTGACCCCACGTTCTCAAAAAAACAACACTCAACTTGTCTAAGTAATCATACAGCCCTGTCTGCCTTCTTCCATTTCTATCCAAACCTC
>NC_045747.1:22671182-22673932 GCF_008692095.1 Etheostoma spectabile | reverse complement strand
TTATAATATTTGTTTGTTCAAAGAGTTGTCTGGATCAGTTCTCTAATATGGAACATATATATATAACATGGTAAGGTTAGGGTAATATATATTAACCACTATAGGTAAACCTTTGGTGTATGCTACCTTAAAGACCGAACCCTAACACCCCATTATTCTGTCTGAAGTCAGTTATTGCAGCTTGGGCATTGTAGTGGTGGGGTGCTACAGTAACATACTAACAAGAGTTATCTCAAGACATTTTACAGATAGAGTAGTTCTAGAGCACACTCCCGAATTTACAAGGACCCCCAGTTCTAGTAGTTTCCTCCAGACAAGCAACAGTGCGACAGTCGAGGAAAAACTTCCTTTTAGCGAAACCTCGGACAGACCCAGGCTCTTTGGTAGGCGGTGTCTGACAGGTCGGTTGGGGTTAGAATGACGATGTGCAATAACAGTCGTAAAAAATGTAGTTTTTAGTAGTTCATGTATTTTTAATGGCATAGCAGGGGCACTGTGTGGCATTACAAGGCACAGCGGACGTGGCAGGGCACAGCAGAGCGGACAGGATGAACATGGCATTGCAGAACGTGTAGCAGGACCATGGTGACAGCTGCTACCCGATTTTGAGCCCTTTTCCCAGGAACATGCTGGGCGAAAAGAACTAAGGCCCTGGGAATGACTCCCCAACTAGGTTAGTAACAACATTTCTGGGACATGGATGCACATAAAATGGAAAAGAAGATAGAGAGAGAGGACTCAGTGTGTCAAAGGAGTCCCCGCTTCTAAAACATTACAGCAACTAGGAGAGACAGGTAAAGAGAGGACTATGGTCAGGCTAGAACTCTCCCCAACCCATCGGGCTGTATCGCCCAGCCTCCTCTATTTTATTATATGCTTGATATTGATAGATAGATCGACATTACGCGAGACAGGTGGGCCGGTTTAGGCGGACGCTGCGACTCCACACTCCCTAACATTTTCCATTCAATGACCTAACTTAAGCTTTATATAAAGGAAAGTCTTAGCCTACTCTAAATTGTGGGACAGTGTCTGCCTCCTGAACCCAACTGGAACCTGGTTCCACAGGAGAGGACCTGAACTGAACGCTCTGGCTCCCGTTCACTTTTAGAGACTCTAGGAACCACAAGTAACCCTGCATTCTGGGAGCGTAGAGCTCTTGTATGGTTTGTAAGGTACTATAGTTCTGTTAAGATGGTGCCTGACCATGAAGAGCTTTGTAGGTGAGAAGAAGGATTTTAAATTCTATTCTGGATTTTACAAGAAGCTAAAACAGTAGAGATGTGATCTCTTTTCCTGGTTCCTGTCAGAACACGTACTGCACATTCTGGATCAGCTGAAGAGTCTCTATGAACTTTTTTTGAGCAGCCTGATATAGAGAATTGAGTAACCAGCCTAGAAGTAACAAATGCATGGACTAATTTTTTCGCTCATTTTTAGACAGGATATTTCTGATTTTTTGCAATATTACGTAGGTGACGAAAGCGTCCTTGAATTTGCTTTATCTGAAATTGAAGGAATGTCCGTATCAAGATAACTCCAAGATTCCTCACAGTGGGGCTGGAGGCCAGGGTGATGCCATCCAGAGTACTATCTCTTTGGATTGCGCACGAGGGCTTGGGCCCAGAACAATAATTCAGTTTTATCTAGTTCAACATTAGAAAATTACAGGTCATCCAGGTTGAATATCCTAAGACAACATTTGAAGTTTAGCTACCTGATAGTTTTCATTCGGCTTGATTGATGATTAATTGAGTATCATCTGCATACAATGAACGTTTATGTGTTTCCTGATAATATTGCCTAAAGACATATATAAGTGAACAGGATTGGACCGAGCTCAGATCCTTGGTGGACTCCATAACTAACTTTGGCGTGCATGGAGGATTCATCGTTAACATGAACAAACTGAGATCGATCTGATAATAGACTTAAACCAGCTTAGAGCTTCCTTTATGCCAATTAAATGTTCCAATCTCTGTAATAGATATGATGGTCAATGGTAAATGCAATGGTAATTTGCGAGTTTCAGTGTTATACCATGGAGCTAACCGTCTTTGTTTTATTATCTCTTTTTTAGAGGGGCAACAGGCGTCGGTGTCTTGCAGCGAGCCTGCTGCACTATCAACAAAAGGATCGATTTGGGGAGGGACTGAATTATCATAGGGTCCTCCGTACTTTGGGACTTGGAGAATTCAATCTAATGAATCACATCCTAAATTTAGCTCACGCACTATCAGATAGACATCTTGTATAGAAGTTTTCAGCGGTATAACCTCAAAAGTTATCAAACAGTGGTCAGATAGAATTGTTCTGCGGGAACACTATTAAATGTTCAATTTCAACACCATATACCAAACAAGATCGAGGGTGTGTTTAAACGGTGAGTCGAGAGATAAACGCAGTACTAAGGCTATCTTCTCATTGTCCACGTGTATATTAATCCCCTACAATAATAACTTTGTCCGTTTTTTAGCACTAATTTGACAAAAGCCTGCAAATTCAGAAGAATTCGAGTATGGACCAGGTGCTCGTACACTAACAATAGAACTGTTGCATTGTTTCCAACTTGGGTGTGAAAGACTAGAACAAGACTTTCAAATTAGTTATAATTTAGTTTAGGTTTAGAGCTGATTAGTAGACTAGAATCGAAGATGGCTGCAACTCCACCTCCACGGCCTGTGCCTCGAGGAATGTGAGTATCAATATGACTGGGGGGGGTGGATTCATTTAGACTAACATATTCTCCA
>NC_045747.1:22671086-22671172 GCF_008692095.1 Etheostoma spectabile | reverse complement strand
AGGTTTCAGTAAGACAAAATAAATCAATATTAGAATCTGATATTAATCCATTTACTAGTATACCTTTAGAAGAGAGAGATCTGATG
>NC_045747.1:22649910-22671076 GCF_008692095.1 Etheostoma spectabile | reverse complement strand
CACATTTAATGCTCCTATTCTTTTGCACTATTGCACTTGTGGTTTTGATTGTTATGGGGTTTTCATGCACAGCTCCTCTTCTGTTTACCTTTGATTTGAATAATTTTAATGGTCGGGGGGCAGACACCGTCACTATGGGGTTTTGACTAGGTAACCCCTGGAATGGAGGAGCAGAGAAGTGTGTCAGACTGTGACTCTGCCTCCTGGTCCCAACTCTAGATTGTCAAAGATTAGGTCCACTAATAAACTTTTCAAGATTTCTAGAAATGAGAGCTGCTCCATCCCAAGTGGGATGAATGCCGTCTCTCCGATCCGAACCTGGTCTTCCCAAAAGACGCCAGTGATCCACAAGCCCCATCATTATCTGGACACCACCTCGCGATAGCCCAGCGGCGAAATGATGACATGCGGCTATACATGTCGTCCCTGGTTAGATTTGGCAGGGTCCGAGAAACACACGGTGTCGCCATTGACTTTGCGTATTTACACAAACGATTCAACATTGATCTTGGTGACCTCCTTTGTCGTAACCGGGAGTCATTAACGGCAACGGAATACAATCTTACTGTATTTACGTTTATTCCTTAGCCAGCAGTTTCAGATAGACCACTTTCGCGCCCTCCTAGCCCCCGGATGCACTTAACTATTACTGCGCTTCGCTAACTTCACGTTTCGTCAAGAATAAGCTGGCCGATAATCAAGTTAACAGGTTAACGCTAGCAGGCGGGTGTGGTCCTGGCCTTTGAAATCTTAAGACTTTGTCTTCCTCACTCTGTCACCCAGGCAGATTTTCCTGGTGCTCAGAGTTGCGGGTTAGCTACAGTAACTAACGACGTGACTATCATGGTGCAGATCCGACTTATATCACAAGCCCGCCTCCATGTTTATAAATAAATATAATAACATCTCACACTATGACAAGAAAGTAGAGAGAGAGACGGACATGGCTAACTCCTAACTGTTATTTAAACGAAAGTCACTGAAAGACGTCTAACAAGCTATGCCTAGCTCCCGTTGAGGCAGCCTAAGCAAAGCAATGTAGTTTATGCCCAACACCTTTCTCAAGTTCCAGTCACTTAACCAGATAGGCTAACTGCTAAGCTAAAGTCCGCTAACAGCGAAGCTACTACGGTAGCGTAGCTACCAAGCGTTCAAAAACTGTTATTTCACTGTGAATCCTCAAAATTAATATATCCCTCACAAAATCTGGAAAAAACCTATGCCACTGGGTTGCCAGCCAGCTGTGACCTGTCCAGATGTTTGTGCACACCCGGGGGGGGGGGGGGGCAGATACGCAACGTTGGGCCAGTAGTGCTTCTCTAACCCTTTGCATCTCTAATGTAACTGTAAATAATATTCATTTTCATAAATGAACAATATCTATATTTTCCCAAAATATACAGTAAGTGGGCACAGAGGATGAAGGCCAACATTACTGAGTCTTGGCTCAAAGGTTAAGGGATAGACTTTATTAAATCAGTGTTCTTATTCTTTAGAATTTCAGTGGTCTTAGTCGATCCCTGTGGTAGACCAACATTAATTTACTTTGGTCCCTGATCCCTACACAGAACCCCGGACCTGTTCACCACAGACCCAATCTTCTCAGCGGTTGTGACATATGCTGCACTGTCCTTCATGTGGACCATTATGTTTGGCACATTGTATGGGTCACTTCTTATATCATAGGAAGTAATACAATGTGTAATCAATTGATAACGATTAACATAATGTAAATGCCAATGCCCTAATACTGTTGATACTGCACCAATAAAAGGCAACTTTTGCACATACCATTAAGATTTGATTTCTCCATTTTTTTGCACAAAACTCTCCAAAAGTGCCATTTAATGGTTATTTTCAAAACAAATTCCTGGGGGGGCATACCCCGAACCCCCTAGGGAGAGCCCCCCCATCCCCCCACACATAACTCCCATTTTAAAACCCTGAAGGATATGATGCTGAAAGAGCCAGAAATTGCTTTGTAAGCGGCAAAATATAGGGTTGCCCCCCCCCCAATCCACTCTCCAAGTTTCTGAAAAGTTGGCAGCTCTGATTTCTACAGTTACACATTTAAATACTGGCGTTGAAATATTTTCATCTCTCACATCTTCTGTGAAGCACAATTATACTGAGACACTAAACAAGTTTCAGGTGATTTAGAAAGATGGGCACCTGCCTAACTCATCCACTCGTATTCTCTTGTTAAAATGAATGCCCAAATAAATTTGGTCGCTCCATGTTTCCCCTTTCTCCCCCTTTGGATACTGGATACTAGCTTCATGTAGTGGTTTTTCTGCAAAATCACCGGACCTTAATCTCATAGCGAGAAAGTGACTAGGTCTAGCACCCTGAAGTAATAGTGCTGTCTTGCTCTGTAAATTAAATTCAGATTTCTGTTTCAGAATGTTGTTTAAAATTTCTTTCTTAGTAATGGTTGTTCTAAAGCTCCTGGTCAGTAAATTAGTTTGTAGCATGAATCTAATCTGGTGAATTCTGCTTCAAGGTTTCAGTGATGTAGCTTTTGCGCATATTAAAGCAGATATATGATTTGCTCTTATAAAACCCTTTTAGCACGTCCCACAATATCCTGGGGTCTTGTACAGAGCCAACATTAATGTCTGCAAATCTGGATTCTGCATAAACTGAGTGTGAAGGTGTGGTGGATGTGGCTCAGGTTGGTGGTTCAATCCCTGCCCTGCAGTCCCATGTCAAAGTGTCCTTGGGCAAGATACTGACCCCGGTTGCCCCCAATGCTGCGCATCGGAGTGTGAATGTGTGTGAGTGTTTATCTGAGAGCAGGTGGCACCTTGTACACAGTCTCGGCTACAGTATGTGAATGTTTCTTGTATGATGTAAAAGCGCTTTGAGTAGTCGTTAAGACTAGAAAGCGCTATATATACAGCACTTTATATTAAACACCCCACTGGGAATTAGTTGTACCTGTCAATGCCTTTTGTCTTTACTAATGCCCCTACTGTCTTCAAATCTTTGATAAGTGAATGTAGAAGGATATGCTGAATGAGTTTGTATATCTGCATGATTCTTTCCCCCCCGGGTCTTGACACAACACTCCAGCTGTTCCCCAAGTGCTCCAGCGGCTCTCCTCTTCCTAAGTGGTGGCAGAGGAGGAGGTGAGATGGACCCAGAGAAGTTCAAGTGATTGTAGAGTTAAGTTAAGTTCTGACCCAGAACGCAGAGACAACACACACAGAACTAAAAATTATGTTAAGAGTCTTTAATGAACAACTGTACTTAAAATTTACAAGAAAAGAAGAGTCAGGCAGGGAAGCTCCAGGCGGTCCAAAGCTTGGGCGGTTGACGTGGAGAATCCAGGTAGGACCGGGACACGCGAGCAGACAGAGTGAGTACACTCTGCACACATAGAAGAATCCCAACGTGGACGACGAACAGGTGGGGTGCACTGACAGCCAGCATGTACAGTGGAGAAAACAGCAGGCCTAGAGTGGAATCTTGGTGGACACACGTACAGGACACCAGAGATAACAGGATAGATCCAAGACACTGAGCCACGTTACCACATGATTGTTGTAACAAACTGGCGCCAATGAGGTGATCAGCCCGTATTGTGTACTCTGGGTTGAATCATAGGATGCGCTGCAGCTGAGCGGTAGCAGTGCAGAGATGAACAGCCGTACCCCTAAACCTCTTCATCAAACCATGCCCCGGCAACCTCCAGGTTGAAGCAACCCAGGACAGACAGACAACAGGGAACAAATTTTGTTTTCATTTAAATTTCACACTGATGCTGACATTACAACCAATGAGATGGATGATGGATATGATGCAACATTTTTTGTTTAGAAAAAAGGCAAACATCAGTTTTTTGGTTATGCTTTTTGTGGTTTTTACAGGAATATGGACCACAGGGACATTTTATGGTAGGAAGGAGAAAATGAGCTATGATCATACCCACAATGGTGTGTATTGAGCGCAGTGAGCTTGAGGGATGATGTGATAAATATGGATCCTAGAAGAATTTTGGAGGCGAAAAAAAATCAACAGTTGGTACGGAAAATATTCACCCCTTTAATTTTCACTCTTTGTTATATTGCAGCCATTTCCAAAAATAGAAAAAAGTTAATTTTATTCTCATTGATGTACACTTCAGCACCCCATCTTGACAAAAAACAAGTATAAATATTTGCAATAAACCTTATGTTGTCCTCGGGTCAAATTGACCCTTTCCTACATCATGTTATTTTTTACTACCAATTGTAATTACCCAAATAACATGATTGATTCCACACTTGCTCTTTGGCAAGTACAAATCTCTACTTTCATTTTTTGGGGGTCTTATTCAGTGTATAGCATTGAAAAGAGTTGAAGTGTTTTTTGAAATATATGAGTAAAGTTGACAAATTCCAGTCGTGATTATCAACATACATTCCTTTAATTTAAGTGTAAATAATCCTAATTTCGCTTTTCTTACTAAAACATTAGGTATATCTTCCCATAAATGAGGTTATTGACCAAAATTCCAAAAAAACTGAAAAAACTAAATTAATAAGTTAGTGTTACTTAGTGTTGAAACACTCAAAAAAGTGACAAACTTGAAAAACGCATCAAAAGTGTTAAAAAAATGACAAAAATGTAGACAGGTTAAAACGTTGATAAAAAGCGTTAACAAAAGTGTGGATTTTCAATTTTGACAGAAAACAACACAGAGTTAAAAAAGAAAAGTGAAATATCACATGATCCTAGTATTCACACCCTTTGCTGTGACACTTATATTAACTCACAGCTGTACATTTCTCTATCCTCTTGAGATGGTTCTATCCTTCATTGGAGTCCTGCTGTTTGTAATTTAACTGATTGGACTTGATTAGGATAGGCACACACCTGTCTATGAAGACCTTACTGCTCACAGTGGATGTCGGAGCAAATGGGAATCTAAGGTCAAGAACTGCCCAGGAGGTCGAATTGTGGCAAGGCACAGATTTGGCCAAGGTACCAAATTCTTCTGCAGCACTCAGCTAAGACATAGTGGCTTCCATAGTCCTTAAATGAAGAAGTTTTGGACACCAGAACTTTTCCTAGACCTGGCTTCTTCAGCCAAACTAGCAATCGTGGGAGAAGAGCCTTGGTGAGAGAGGTAGAAGACCAATTATCACTGTGGCTGAGCTCCAGAGATGCAGTAGGAGATGGGAGAAGGTTCCCAAGTCACTTATCTCTGCAGCCCTCCATCAGTCAGAGCTTTACGACAGAGTGCCCGACGGAAGCCTCGCATCAGTGCAAGACATATGAAAGTCTGCATAGAGTTCGCCAAAAAACACATGAAGGACTCCCAGACTGTGAAAATAAAGATTCTTTGGTCTGTATACCAAGATTAGACTTTTTGCCATCCCCTACCCATACAACCCAACAGTAAAACAGGTGGCAGCATCATACTATGGGGTGTTTTTCAGCTGCAGGGACAGGACGACTGGTTCGATTGAAGGAAAGCGACCAAGTACAGAGATCCTGGAAAAAAAACTCATCCAGATGCTCGATCTCAGACTGGGCTGAAGTTCAACTCTCAACAAGACAATAACCCAAGCACACAACTAAATAACAAAAGGATGCTTCGGAACACTCTGTGACCATTCTGACTGCCCCCGAGCCCTGACCTAACCCAATAGAGCATCTCGGAGAGATCTGAAATGGCTGTCACCCACGTTTACCATCCAACCTGATGGAACTGGGAGGATCTACAAGGAAGAAGGGCAGGATCCCCAAATCCAGATGTTTGAAAAACTTTGTGCATCCTTCCCAGAAGACCTCATGGCTGTACTAGCTCAAAAGGTGAAGTCAATAATGAGGGAATTGAAGAAGAAAAAGAAATCTGAGATAACAATTAGGAAAGTGAAGAAGAAATGAATCTGAGGATAAGGGTGGGGCCATGTCCAGTTTCCTGCATACCCCAATTTGTCATTATGTCATTGTTCTCTTCTCTCAGTACTTTATGAAAAGCTCCAAAACTTAGAGCCTTTTAATGTCCTTAAGGAGGACTGTTTGGTGAGATTTCTAAGTGTCTGAAATCATGATATTCTCTCGGCTAATGTTGAAGAGCTATTCTCCGTATGGGAATGTGTTACTTTGGCAACTAACCTTAATGTTTCTTTAAACCAGCCCAGTGTGATTATCAGACAGCCCGTCACAGAGCTTTGGTCAAAGGAAGCTTCTGTGACCCTCGTTGAGGATATATAGCCTACCATCACACCGAGCAGTGAAACCCCCTAATAGAATGTATACTTTTTCTTTTTCCTGATGAATGCTTTGTTTTAACAGCTCTTCTTTTGATCTTGCAGAAATTGGAATGTGTCATTCCCCCCATTGCCTTCCAGTCAAGTCCCGAAACGAAGTTACACGAAGCATAGTTCAGTATATATATTCTTGGACAATTGCTTCATTTCATTTGTTGGTGTAAGATAGGAAGTCGGATGGAGGGACTGTCTCAAGGTCAGTTCACATAGATAGATACAATACAATGGGGGAAAACGACTTTCTTCAAGACTTTTCACAGAATGGAATGAACATTATTCACACAGCAGGGAAAACCGGGCACTGTGGTTCCACTATCAGATCAGTCGATATTTACTGTATTAAGATGTTGTCTCCTTCAAGCAAACACGTCAAAAAGTGCAGCTTTCTGTTTACTGTTCTTTTCTGGCCTATCAATTTCTTGCTGTCATTAATCAGCAGCAGCAGTTTTCTCCTGTTCTGGCTGACATAGCGACGTGATCATCTGGAGAGCTACTTAACATCTTTAAACCCTGTTTAAAAGTCTATTTGCGCTAATGAGGTCTAGTAATAAACGGAAAGTAAAAAAACAGCTTTGGTTGTAATGACCAGACATGAGCCTAGTACTCGTACTATCCAGTACGTATAAACGCTTTTGCCGAATACAAGTATAACACGAGTATACAGTCAATATCTGTGCTGCGATTAAATAAAATCCTCATGGGTAGCGGACTGTGTCTGCATTCTGTGATTGGCTACGTCAAAGCGCCCCTCACCTACACACACGCTCTGCTCTCATACGCAGAACACTGAGAAGTGAACAGCATCTTCCCCTCTCCCTCAGTCACTCAGGTCTTGCGGCTTTTTGGTTACCGTTTACGGTTTCCTCAGCATGGTTTGTTTCTTCTCATTTGTAGTACTCTTAACCAATAGGTTTCTGGTAAATGTGGGCTTCAGACATGGTGATAGAGAATGTGACCCGCGTTGCGTCTCTGCCGTCTGAGTTTTTTTTTTTTTAAACCTCTTCTGGCTCTAATTATTATTATATAATTTCATTCATTTATTTAATTTATTCAATTTATTTGAGCCGTAGAACACAGTCCCCCCCGCCCTCTCTCTCTCTCTCTCTCTCCTCTCTCTCTCTCTCTCTCTCTCTCTCTCTCTCTCTCTCTCCTCTCTCTCTGTGTGTCCTCCTTCTCACACACACCACACACACACACACACCACACACACACTCGCACATACCTGGTGGAAAAAAAAAAATGAAAAAGAACCAATACTAAAAAAATCACACCGACCAAAACAAATTAAAGTTAAAAGAAATATATTGAGTATGAAAATCTTGTTCATTACATTTTACTTCATAATTGCCACGCCTGTGTTGTATTATTGTTGCAAAACTTGTTCTGTATATAGTCTGTTTCTTACCATGACAACACCATTGATCCAAGCTCAATGCTGATGCTGTCCTGTAAATAGTTTCTAATCAGCAATTATAACAATTTAGATCAATCCTATCAATTAGCTTAAATAACATACTGGTTAAAGCCCCGCCCATTTCAAGACACCTAACCCGCTTCCGGGTTAAATCCTGTCCACTTCCGGTTAGGCCCCGCCCAGTCCGAGTACAGATCATATACAGTCAATAACTCATGGTATCCAGATAATGCTGTACTCGCTCATCTCTAGTATGACCATCACATTTCTTTGAAGGTGGTGTATATGTGAACAGTGGTAGAATACTTGCCTGTCACAAGAAAGTATTTAGTGATGAGGAAATTACAGTATTTCACTGGAACCTGATTGATATTACTTTGTTTAGTCTGAAAAATGTTTAATATGATGTGTTTCAAGAATCTACCTAGAAAAATATCCTATTTATTCAGTTTTATTAACCATACATCAGAAGCAAAAACTTTAAAAATTGGAATGGAAAAGTGACACGGTGAATATGTATACTAAGGCTACATATAATCACCAACTTTATGGCGTGGACACATTTAGCAATTGACATGAAAGGTATTATTTTCCTAGTCTTGTATGTCCAGACCTTCCTCCACAGCCCTCGAGGAGGTCTGGCTATTCTGGGCGACTGGCTGGTCTGAACAGCTTCCTGAACAGGAGTAAAATGTGCTCTGGTTTATTGGCATTTCTTAGACCAACACATCGTCTTGTGGGGAGCTAGGCACTGGACACAATAACAGTAACTCCGAAAATACTCTCCGTCTAATTTAGAGCGGCACCTGAAATCCGAGAAAAGAAATGGTGTCGATATAGACCAGGCATGCCCAATTAGGGCACAATTTTTCTGCAATCTGTTCAGAATTTCATTCTGTTTTAGTTTACATTAACTCAAGACAGGCTGCAGTTCACGTGTCTGGTCCCAGTTTAACATTGGTTGATGGTGTGATAGGGGATCGCTATTAGCTTCTGTCAGCGAGATCTTCATGATGCAAGGGTGAAGAAGAGGCTGAGAAGAAGCTAGTAACATTACAAGAGAAAGTTTAAAAATATGGCAACACATTTTTTTCACGAAATTGAGTCTACAGCAGTATGTCTATCTGTAAACAAGAGTGGCTTGTTCTTAAGAGTATAATCTCCGTCATCATTATATCACTCTGGAAGCTGTTATTATTATAACTTATATTGAAATCTCTCTCGCTGCAAAAATCACATTTTCTGACTGTATTTTCTGACGTTTATTAAAAGTGTTGGTTTGAGTTCACCCACATTTGCCTATCTCCAATTGTAAAATGCAATAGATCAGCATCAAATTGTTATGAGATACTTTCACAGAGGAGAGAGGAAATAGATACAGGAGGAAAGGTTCTGCAGCTGGTGTTTTTTATTCGGTGAATCTAATGTGGTTACGAGCATTTTGCACAATGGACACAAGTTTTGAAGTTTTGTTTTACAAAAATGATGATGTGGTACGATGGTGTATGTACAGTGAAACTCAAAAATCAGCATATGGTGAAAAAGTTCATCCATTTTAGTAATTCACTAAAGGTGAAACTAATTATTATATAGACTCACTACATGCAAAGTGAGATTTCGCCTTATTGATAATTTTGAGGATTTGGCGTACAGTTATGAAAACCCAATTCAAAATCTCAGAAAATTAGCATATGGTGCAAAGTTCAGTATTGTAGGCTCAAAGTATCACTTTAATCAGCTAATTAATTCAAACACCTGTAAAGGGTTCCTGGGCCTTTTTGGTCCTCAGTCTGGTCAGTAGAATTCACAATCATGGGGAAGACTGCTGACCTGACAGTTGTGTGAGAAACCCTCATTGACACCCTCCACAGGAAGGAGCCTCAAGGTATTGCAAAGGAAGCTAGGTGTTCTCAAAGTGCCTTATCAATGCACATTAATAGAAAGTTAAATGGAAGGAAAAGGTGTGGAAGAAAAAGTGCACAGCAGCAGGATGACCGAGCCTGGGGAGGATTGTCAGGAAAAGGCCATTCAAATGTGTGGGGGAGCTTCACAAGAGTGGTCTGAGGCTGGAGTTACTGCTCAAGAGCCACCACACACAGACGGGTCCTGGACATGAGCTTCAAATGTCGTATTTCCCGTCAAGCCGCTCCTGAACACAAACGTCAGAAGTGTCTTACCTGGGCTAAAGAAAAAAAAAAACGGTCTATTTCTAAGTGGTCAAAGTCCTCTTTTCTGATGAACAAATTTTGCATCTCATTTGGAAACCAAGGTCCCAGATCTGGAGGAAGAATGGAGAGGCACACAATCCAAGATGCTTGAAGTCCAGTGTGAAGTTTCCACAGTCTGTGTTGGTTTGGGAGCACATGTCATCTGCGGTGTTGGTCCACAATGCTTTTTAAGTCCAGATCAGCGCAGCCGCTACCAGGACATTTTAGAGTACTTTATGCTTCCTTCAGCAGACGAGCTTTATGGAGATGCTGACTTCACTTACAGCAGGACTTGGCACCGCCCACCACGGCCAAAAGTACCAAAACCTGGTTCAATGACCAGGGATTACTGTGCTTGATTGGCCCGCAAACTCTCCTGACCTGAACCACAGAGAATCTATGGGGCATTGCCAAGCAAAGATGAGAGACTGTGAGACCGAACATGCAGAAGAGCTGAAGCACCGCTATTGTATCATCCCGGTCTTCATAATAAACCTCAGCAGTGCCACAGCTGATAGCATCCATTCCACGCTGCATTAGGCAGTAATTCAAGCAAAAGGGGCCCAACAAAGTACTGGTAAATATGCATGATTATACTTTTCAGAGGGCTGACATTTCTGTATTTAAAATCCTTTTTTAATTGATTTCATGTAATATGCTAATTTTCTGAGATTTGAATTTAGGGTTTTCATAAGCGTACGCCCACATCATCAAAATTTATCAAATAAAGGCTTGAAATATCTCACTTTTCATGTCATGAGTCTAAATAATATTGTAGTTTCACCTTTTAAGTTGAATTACTGAAATAAATGAACTTTTGCACCATATGCTAATTTTTTGAGTTTCACCTGTATGTCATAGGGGCAGTTCCGTCCTGAATTGTAATGATTAACAAACTTATTTGTCAAATATAGTTTAGCACTATAAATATTCATTTTATTATTCCTTATATTGCTCAACTTCAAATTTGATATGCAAACATTCAATTTAAAGGTCCACAACTGAAAATTTTTTGGCCCGCGGCCCCCCACCCATGATTATTTTTGGCCCTGAAGGAAAGCATGTGGCACCCCCATCTAGACTAGTTTCCTGTCCTTCCTTGTAATATTTGACATCTGGTTTTGACCTTGTCACTCCCCCCAGATACAAACAAATTCTGACAACCGGAATGCGGTGATATTTATGATCTCTTCCCTTATCCTTCAGTCACTTTAGAGATTCCCAGCCTCATCCTTGGCTCCAGTCTGCCAGCAGGACTCACAACAAGGGATTTTTTGACATTTGACTTGTTCTGGGAATGGTCTCTTTAAAAAGAGAGCATACACCCCATTAAGCGGCTGCACTGTGACCTCCATGTGACGCCTGTTTCTGTCTAGTCAAATCCACGACATTCCACTTCCGGATTGCTCAGGTGCCGCTGGAATGTCTGCCATATGTCCCTCTTTTCAGCCAGATGTCTCGTCACCTTACTTACGCCCACAAACTGGGCCACAATGGACCAGTCACCCCCTCCACTCAGTGTAATCTGTGCAGTTGCAATGAATGTCCTGACGCATTAATAATCATACCTAACTGAATAACAAACTGATATTCACACATTTGTTTGCTGCAAGGTCATATCAGGATACACATGGTTAGCGTATTTTATATCATTATGTGCTTAACAGTAATAAAATTCTGATATGATGAAATCAACCAGACTTCCAAGATCAAAACTGGAACATATCCCCAAAAAGGGAAAAACTGGGACATTTCCAGTTTGACTATCAATCCGATTGAAAACCTGATGTGTCTTTAAAAAAGAACGGGACAAAGGTATTTTAGCCAGGGACAGACAACCCAAAACAAGGACGGTCCCCTGAAAACCGAGGACATCTGGTCCCCAGACCTGGAACGCGATGAAAACAGAACAACGGAGCATCTTAGGAACACGATGCATGGGGGAACAGAGTGTTGTTGAACTCATGTTAATGAACTTAAAAAGCACTATTTTAATAGACCTCTAGATTGGGAAGGGGGTTTTCCTCTTTTGTCCCCAAAGGGAGCAAGTAGTCCCTGGCTCTTGACAAAAAGATTTCCTCTCCTTCCAATTCAAAGCACCCAAGGAAGCTTTGAATCCTTTGGCATGAGGATTGCTCCATTCATTGTCAAACAGCCTGTCAGTAATCTATAAGAAATATAGGCATCTAAAATCACACATTACGGATTTCAATAGGTATCATATTTAAAAAAGCATTACTTGGTTCTATAATACAAATTGTATTACCCAATGAATTCTGCCATTGCCTCTCTCATTATGCATCGAGACCAGTGCCATGGAGCGACTCAGGGTCTGTGTAGCCAGGACACCCCATCTGTGGTTCTCAAAGTAGAACTATTTGTCTGTAATTGTATTGGCAGCATGCAGTCCATCTTTTTTGCACATCATTGAGATACAGATATATCTCCAATGTTACTGTCCGTGGTCGTTGCAATTTTACTGGATCTTGCAGATTAACTCGCAACTGCTCAAAGAAGTACAAACAAGAAAAATATTGATCATCACGTCCAACCATAAGTGGCAAAAAACAATATTATAAATAACTTTTAGCAACAGAGGCATAACCTTTACAAATAGGTCTACAATGATCATTATTACCTGCAACATATTACGTGCCAACTTGAACATGTGGTCACGTCCATCATTACAAATACTTTCTTGCCAGTCACCCGATGTGAGAAACTAGTTTGAACGTCTCTCGTGGGTCTCCCTTCAGCTCACCCTGAGTGGTTGCACATGCTGACATTGGGAGGCATACCCATCCATTAATACACTACCATACCACCTGACTGCCCGTGCATGCAACTCCTCCAGCATGACTGAGAAGGACCGCTTTGGTTTTGAGAGAGAGACTTTGTCAGTAGCAATGGAGGCCTTCCAATGCCCTTGAAGGCCACCACCATGAACACCCACCTCATGGCAACAGTAGTCCACTGATTCCATCACCCAGTCTACAAAAACCAGACAGGACTGGGTATGTGGATGATATTGCACGTTTTCTGATGGACATGTACTTTAAATGAACAAGTCGCCTTCATATTAATATTAACTAAGGAGTTTAAATAAAGCAGTAAGAAACATTTCATAATTTCAAAGTGCTAATTTGTCTTACTGGAGTAGAATTCGAATTTCTCGTGAGCTCTTGTTAATGAGGTTCTTTTCCCCTACTCCCCCAAAAGACTCTTCACTGTGGTCTTGCCCTCCTTTCTCTTGCCTAATACATATACATATATACACTCACCTAAGGATTATAGGAAACCTGTGTCAATTTCTCATTATGCAATTATCTAATCAACAATCACATGGCAGTGCTTCAGTGCATTTAGGGGTGTGGTCCTGTCAAACAATCTCCTGAACTCCAAACTGAATTGTCAAAATGGCAAAGAATAGGTGATTTAAACATTTTGAGTGTCATGGTTGTTGGTGCCAGACGGGCTGCTCGAGTATTTCACACATCACATCTGCTCAGTACTGGGATTTAAATGCACAACATTTTCTAGGTTTACAAAGAATGGTGTGAAAGGGAAAAACATCCAGTATGCGCAGTCCTGTGGGCAAAAATGCCTTTTGAGACTAGAGGTCAGAGGAGAATGGGCCGACTGATTCAGAGCTGATAGAAGAGAAACTTTGCTGAAATTGCACTACTCGTTATAACCGAGGTATCTGCAGCAAAAGCATTTGTGAAGCCACAACACGCACAACCTTGTGCGGATGGGCTACCACAGCAGAAGACCCCACCCAACCATCATCTCCGCACAAAATAGGAAAAAAGAGGCTACAATTGCAAGGCTCACCAAAATTGGCAAGTTGAAGACTGGAAAAATGTTACCTGGTTGAGAGTCTCGAGTTCTGTTGAGACATTCAGTGGTAGAGTCCGAATTTGCTGAAATGAATGACGAACATGATCCATCATGCTTGTACCACTGTGCAGGCTGGTGGTGGGGTTAGGGTGTGGGGGATGTTTTCTTGGCACAGTTTAGGCCCCTTAGTGCGATGGGCATTGTTTAAATGCCACGGCATACCTGACATTGTTTCTGACCATGTCCATCCCTTATGGCCACCAGTACCCCTCTGATGGCTACTTCCTGCAGGCTAATGCACCATGTCACAAAGCTCGAATAATTTCAAATATAGTCTTGAACATGACAATGAATTCACTGTACTAAAATGGCCCCCACAGTCACCAGATCTCAACCCATAGAGCATCTTTGGGATTTGGTGTGAACGGGAGCTTCGTGCCCTGGAGTGTGCACCACAAATTTCCATCAACTGCAGAGTATCTAATCTCTATCACTATGGGCCAACATGTTCTAAAGAATGCTTTCGCACCTTGTTGACAATGCCACGTAGAATTAAGGCAGTTCTGAAGGCAAAGGGGGTCAAACACAGTATTAGTATGGTGTTCCTAATAATCCTAGAGTGAGTGTAGAGTATGTGGTGTGTATATTATATATATCTATATGTTCTATATATATTATATATATATATATATTATATATACTTTATGTAGCTTTAAAAATAGGTAATGGTCTGGCGTGTATGTCTGTTGTTGGGAATACTGTTACTATGACCAGTATCGTACCGCTACTGTATATGTAGCCACAACTTTTATAACACGTAGCCAGTGATGCACTAGGCAGCCATTGTGGCCTTGTAGATGTTTTATGAGCGTGTTCTTTCTTTGTTTCCACTCGAGGATATGCACTATGTTTTTACTTCAAAATTAAGTCTTACTTCATATATACTTGTCAGTTTAAGGAAATAATAGCAGCCATCCATGTGCATTTTTTTCAACATTATTTTACATAGCGGTGGGATGGAACACATTTCAATAGAATATACATACAGAGCGGGATGGTAATTCTGGCCGACGAGTGTGTGTCTTCACTAAGAGCTAAGTAAAAAAAACAGAGTAAGCTTACCAGATGTAGGGATTTAACAGGAACGATACATAAATAAATGTTACTTACATTCAGACATCCTCCTCACTCTAGAAGCTGGCTGGTTTCTGTTGCACTTCTTTCAGGGCACACTACAGAGACAAATAAACAGGATTGTTGGATGATGGAAATCAAGCAAGCCCCTCATTTGGGGTTTATGACGATAGTGGGAGAGTGGGGAACGCCCACTAGTGTTCAACTGGTTCAATCTGGTGAGGCAGAGCACATAATTAATTTCATATTCAATTCTGCTAACATCACACTACATTTACTGCGCAGATCCTTGAGTCACTGCATTGTTGAATATGAAAATGATTGGAAAAAAGACAACTGAATTGGCATATTATTGTTCTACATTGTGAAAACATGGGGAGCGAGGTACAACCATGTCCCACTTTTGTGTCAAGGTCTGGAGGGCTGGGAAGTGTGGATGTCCCCTGCCTCACTGTCCTGTCATCATCCTCATCTCCGGATTGGATCTTCTCCTGGCATATCGAATCAGTGAAAACCGTTGAATTGTCTTAGCCTTTGGTAATTTGATTTTGCTTCCCATATGTACGCGGTCACAGTGACAATGAATGGAGAGGATTTTTAAATACAAAGTACAGCAAATCCAAGAAAAACAATTTCTTATTTATACCTATGCTGAATATTGTTTGCACTTTGTATGGAATCCGAGAGGTGCCAGTTCCTTGATCTTAACTGCTTTCATATTTCATCTGTTGTATGGTGCCACATACAGAATGTTATCGTTTACCAAGATGTGCAGGCATACTTCCACTTCATGTGGACTCAAAATGTTTCTATGTGAAACAGGTCTGATACAGCGCAAGATGCCGAGCGTAAATCAATAACAATGGAAAACCAAAATATAGATAAACTTGTAAATGTAAAACAAATATTGCACTTACCTATGCATGTACAGGGTACATGAGTGTTCCAAACTATAAAACTATAATCACTATTGTATATTCAAAGAGCGAAACAAGGTACATGGGGCTGGAATTTGTGGCAACTTGTGCCCAGATCCAAACGCACACATTTTCATCATGTTAAAGTTAGTACTATACTGGAGCAGATTTTTATCCTATGGTCACAAAACACATCAGGCATGGTTAACTTCATAAAACTGCAAAATTAAATAAGACCTAATTTCACCCAAATACATCTAGCTGTAAATTTATTGCTTTCAAGTAGTACATGTTTAGTCCACAGACTTAAGACACGTTACCTAGGGTAAATCCTCCGTTGCTTTGTAGGATTATCCATAATCCTTGTAATAATAATGCACTGCAGGGTAACAACAGTCAGTGGCACAGTAGTCCATTTAGTGATTTACTCTGAACCTTGTTAAACTATGTTACACTTGGAGTCACAACAAGGACACTGTTGGATGTATATCCCACTCCCTTGAATCAGTGGTAAACTGAATGCCTGTTTGCCTGTTTACTCCTGGTTACCAGCATCTTGGGTCCGCTTGGCCAATTATGTTTGCACAGAAAACAAAACTGCTGTAACTGGCTGACATTCCCTGCAGCCACTCTGGCACTGGTCCATCTTGACTAGTGGAAATTTAAGGACGTCCTGCTGATCAGTGTGTTGAATCAAATGCAACCTCTCTGTTAATGACAGTAACCTGCAATAACGTTAGAGGGAGGATGGTCAGCGTTCCTAT
This sequence comes from Etheostoma spectabile, assembly GCF_008692095.1. Taxonomy (NCBI): domain Eukaryota; kingdom Metazoa; phylum Chordata; class Actinopteri; order Perciformes; family Percidae; genus Etheostoma; species Etheostoma spectabile. Next base: position 22,654,537 of record NC_045747.1, on the reverse strand, counting down.
ATAATGGTCTTAAGTTATCCACCAAAAGGTTCTCAAAAGGTGTAAACACCGAGACTGTCTAAAGGCCTGTTACCTTTACATAATTATCAAGCTGTACTCATACCATAACTTTGTAACACACGTGAAGTGATACACACTTGGTCAGCCATACAACGCAAGCAAAGTTATAAGTAAGGCTTATAGATACGAATCGCTACTTTATTGGTTATGCCGCTTTAAGATAAGTACTTTATTTGGTTCTGCTGCTTTTCTACAAATGGCTGGGTGTGTGTGTTGGGGTGTTGCTGTTTGTTTTTTTTTGGCAGGATATGGGGTAATTCATTCAATTTCAATTTATTTATAGTATCATTCATAACAAGAGTTGGGGGGGGGGGTTATATCGAGACTCTTTACAGAAGGTAGGTCTAGGACCCACCCTCCGGATTTTTACAAGGACCCAACAGTGTTTCCTCCAAGCAAGCAACAGAGCGACAGGGATCGAGGAAAAACTTCCTTTTAGGCAGAAACACTCGTGCCAGCACCCAGGCTCTGGTAGGCTGGTCTTGCGGCCCGGTGTGGTTAGAATGAGAGAGTGGATAATGAACAAAAATAGCTTAGCATAAAAAGTTTGTAGCAGTTCTTGTATAGTTCCTGGCCATAGCCGAGCATGTGGCATTACAAGGCACAGCGGACATGGCAGGTGCCGCAGAGTGTGCCAGATGAACATGGCATAGACAGGAAGCTGAGCGGGACCATGGCAACAGGAGTACCATGATTTGTTGAGCCTCTCTGATCACAAGAACAGGCTGGGGAAAAGAAACATAGGATTGCTCCGGGGAGTGACGTCCCCAGAGATGAGTTAGTCACACGCATTCTGGGACATCATGAAAATCACAATGAAAGATAGAGGAGAGAGAGTCGTCTTCCACAGGAAGTCCCCAACGCTGTCTATAACTATTACAGCAAACCAGAGGGACAGTGGATAAGAGAGGGAGCTGGGTCGGGACTAGAACCTCCTCCAACCGGACCGGGCTTGTATGCCCGCCTCCTTAGTTTTATGAATTATTGATATATGATAGATAGTATCTGCAAAACTCATGACGAGAAGCAGGTTGGGCCGAATTAGCGGACGCTGCTACTCCTCATTCCTAACAATATGTCAATTCGTAGCCCTAACTAAAGCTTTATCAAAGCATATAAGGAAGACAGGTGTGCGGGACCAAGCGCAGGCCGGGGCAGTATCACTATGTAATTTCAAAAAGTAAGGTTTATTTACAAAAACAAACAACAAATTTTCGAAAAACAAAGTCCGGGCCATAAAAAGAGATCAACTGAACAGAACTTTAACTCAGGTAACATAATCAAACAAGACCTCCTACTGAGGATGAGGGAAACATATATGTGGCATGACAAGCCTATGACACAAAGGGGTGAAAGCTAACACATAAACTAACAACCAAAAGTGACTACAATTTCTTTAACCAATACTACCTAATATAAGCCAAGGATATTGACCAATAATATAAACAACTATAAGCATATAATCGAACAAAGAAAAGAACAACGCAAAAGTAAAACAGATGAAAACGGGTGTAAATAGGCCTTTCAAATAAAACCATTCAAACTATTATCTATTTAACGGTGTGTCAGAACGATGACCTCAAATAAGAGTGAAACCAGGATGAACAGGCAAATATTAGAAATATTAAGGCGCAAATTCATGAAACGTACAAATTAAATACACACATCCCCCACAGCATGCAAATGAATTATTATATAAATCCCATGTATAATTGTAGGGTCGTTATATGGTATTATTGTGATATGCAGGTAAGTAGTTGTATTATAAAAACAATAACTGACTGTATTGTGCTTATGTGGATGAAACGTTAGAGTTAGGAATAAAGTTGGGCTGGTCAAAGGTTGGATATGGGGTTTTAGATTAGGTAAGGGTTAGTTTGGGTTTAGATTAAAGGGGTTTGTAAGGGGAAGAAAGAGTTCAATCATGGTGCAATAAATTGCTTAACAGACCTGTATATAAAACCCCACTGTACCATATGTGACCAATCCATCCCAACAGATATATATCCTCCTGAAAATTACCCAGGTACAGTATCTTTATTAATATGAGAATTAAATGTTAATAACCTATACTATAGTCTATAACTGTGCATAAATGTGCTTCCGCACTGTATACTACCCCCACTGTGACCATATTGTGACTCAAAATCAATCTGCACAGAAAATATCTTCATGTGAAAATTCACACAGGTAAGTATCATATTTCAATAGAAAATGAATGAAAATCATCAATATGAACATGAATAAAATTTAAACCTTTGTATATGAATTATTAATACACACACTCGTGTTTTTTGATTGTATAACTTCAAATTAACCCATAAACAGAATATAGTGGTCCTATAGGGTGGTGGGACCATCGGTTACCCAACACTTTCTGTAGCCCAGGGCTCACTTTCATCTCTGGCAATAGGGACCCAGTCCTGCCGCCTCTATATCACATGGCGGGGCTGGAAAGCTGCGGTCCCCGCTGGCTTCCTGCCTCCGCAAGAGCGCGCGGTGGGGCCGCGGCGTGTGCAGACGGGGCGGCGAGCGGCCTCTGCTGTAATTCGCTGGCGGCTGAACGCTGCAGTCAATCATGCAGTACCGCCGGGCGTGTCTGCTCACGACTTCACGGAGCCAAGGGCCGGTTACGCGTGTCGGCGTCTCCATTGATGTGGCGCAAAGGTCCTACCGGTAAGATCAATGGGTGCATACCGTCTCCTTGTCGTCGCCGTAGCTGTGGCTGGAGAGCCGTATTGTGGTCGCCATGTTTTGCTCAGGCCCACAAACCTTTTCTTCGCCGACGAAGATTTAACATTTGTTGAATGTATGGTTTTGATAAAAACTTTGAAAAGACTCAGAAGAAAATAAGCAACGATTCGACAAAAACATTCTTTCATCAGGCTTTATTCTACTCACCAGTGGTTCTCCGTCTTAAGCAGCAAGCACTGCTGACAAGAATACACTGCCGGCAATATCAAGCAGACACATGAAGTCATACCCCACAATAAATAATAACAAATAATTTAGTGGTGCCACAGTTCAACTCCACTCTGCTTCTGAATTCATATTACCATAACTCATCTTGCACAACTAAACATTGTATGTTATCTACCACCCTCAAAAATCGGGAGATTTTTTTGGAAGAGCTGGATGTCCTTCTTTCAAACATCCTTGAAACTGGCCCTCCCGCGGATACGCTCGGCACCTTCAACATCCAGACAGCGTCAGTCATGCTGCCTTTTGTACATCTTCTCTCTCTTTTGCCCTCTTCACTCTCACCTTACCCCCCACTCACAAGGGGCTGGCAACAACTAGATCTCATATTTACCTCAAACTGCTGTACAACCTCACTGTTACTCCAATCCATACCTCAGACATTTCCTTCTCTCTTACTGTTGGGAAAATTTAACTACCACTGAATGCTCTATGTCTAAAGCGCCCCAGGTCACATACGCACATCACAGATATCTTCAAAGAACTTCGCTAGCTCCTTCCCTTTACTCCATTCACTGTCCAGGTTGAGTTTAATTGCTTTTGAGATAGTACGCTGTTCAAGGCATAGAGATGGAGGGGGGTTCATGTTAAAGTGACCACGCAGAATTTGGCTCTTCATCCATCTCTGTACTCGTTGAATTGTATGTGATTGCGCAAGTTAACTTTGTTAAAATGATTCCGTGATTCTTTTCGTCGTTTGGTAAGAATTTTTTCTAACCTCACTCGTCCCAAGCTCACAACCAAATCGCAAGCGACACTATACCTGTCCGCCGTAACATTTGTTAACTCCTCTTCTCTTGTTTATCTACTTTATCAACGTCCCATCTGGAATCTCGCATGTCTTACACATGCCTCCCCACATTCCACAACCTCCCTTCGCTTTCCCTTCCCTGCACTGTCCTGCCGTCTCTGACCTTTACAGCATGCTCGCAGCCTGCCCACTCCATGGTTATCTGACTCAGTGCATGCTAAAGATCAACTGACGGCAGCATCAACAAATGTGTGAAATCTAAAACACCCGATGACCGGCTTTGCCTATCAATCTCTTCTTTCCCTCTTTGCTGCCTTATTTCTGCAGCAAAAAACTCTTTTTTGTATAAAATCAAATGGAATCTTCTTTTTTTTTCCAACCCTACAAACTAGGGTTAGTTAAGTTACCTTCTATATTACCACCATAACTCACCCCCCAGCCCACCTCTACCTACGACCACCCCACTTTGTCCACTACTTTGTAAAACTATGACATACACTCTTATCTCCACCACACTTACTAAAATCACTTAACATCCATCACATAGTAACGCTTTCCTCTTTCACCGCTCTATCTCCTGAACAAATTCTACGTTTGATTCCTGTTGCCCGCCCCACCACCTGCCCTCTTGATCCTATCTCTTCTCACCTTCTCCAGTCCTTTTGCCGACCTTCTTCCTTCCTCACCTTCTCATCAACATCCTACTTGTCACTGCTGTTTTTCCCCGCACCTTCAGAAGAGGGCCAGAGTGACCCCACGTTCTCAAAAAAACAACACTCAACTTGTCTAAGTAATCATACAGCCCTGTCTGCCTTCTTCCATTTCTATCCAAACCTC
>NC_045747.1:22649653-22649885 GCF_008692095.1 Etheostoma spectabile | reverse complement strand
TATCTGGACACCACCTCGATAGCCAGCGGCGAAATGATGACATGCGGCTATACATGTCGTCACTGGTTAGATTTGGCAGGGGTCCAGAGAAAACTACGGTGTCGGACATTGACTTTGCGTATTTACACAACGATTCAACATTGATCTTGGTGACCTCCGTTTGTCGTAACCGGGAGTCATTAACGGCAACGTGAATAACAATCTTACTGTATTTACGTTTATCCTTAGCCAG
>NC_045747.1:22648370-22649643 GCF_008692095.1 Etheostoma spectabile | reverse complement strand
TAAGACTCAATGTCGCCCGCTCTAGCCCCCGGGATGCACTTAACTATTACTGCTGGCTTCGCTAACTTCACGTTTCTCAAAATAGAGCTGCCGATAATCAGAGTTAACAGGTTAACGCTAGCAGGCTGGTGGTGGTCCGTGGCCTTTGAAATCTTAAGACTTTGTCTTCCTCACTCTGTCACCCAGGCAGATTTTCCTGGCTGCTCAGAAGTTGCCGGGGGTTAGCTACAGTAACTAACGACTGATCTATCATGGTGCAGATCCGGACTTATAACTCACTAAGCCTCGCCTCCATGTTTATAAATAAATATAAATAACATCTCACACATTGAGCAAGAGAAAGTAGGAGAGAGAGACGACATGGCTAACTCCTAAGCTGTTATTTAACGAAAGTCACTGAAAGACGTCTAACAAATGCTTATGCCTATGCTCCGTTGATGCGAGCTCTAAGCAAAGCAAATGTAGTTTAATGCACAACACCTTTCTCAAGTTCCAGTCACTTAACCAGATATGGCTAACTGCTAAGCTAAAGTCGCTAACAGCGAAGCTAACTACGGTAGCGTAGCTACCAAGCGTTCAAAAACTGTTATTTCACTGTGAATCCTCAAAATTATATATCCCTCACAAAATCTGGAAAAAACCTATGCCACTGGGTTGCCAGCCAGCTGTGACCTGTCCAGATGTTTGTGCACACCCGGGGGGGGGGGGGGCAGATACTGCAACGTTGGGCCAGTAGGTGCTTCTCTAACCCTTTGCATCTCTAATGTAACTGTAATAATATTCATGTTTCATAAATGAACAAATCTATATTTTCCCCAAAATATACAGTAAGTGGGCACAGAGGATGAAGGCCAACATTACTGAGTCTTGGCTCAAAGGTTAAGGGATTAGACTTTATGTAAATCAGTGGTTCTTATTCTTTAGAATTTCAGTGGTCTTAGTCGATCCCTGTGGTAGACCAACATTAATTTAACTTTGGGTCCCTGATCCCTACACCAGGAACCCCTGGACCTGTTCACCACAGACCCAAATCTTCTCAGCTGTTGCTGACATATGCTGCACTGTCTCTTCATGTGGACCATTATGTTTGGCACATTGTATGGGTCACTTCTTATATCATAGGAAGGTAATACAATGTGTAATCAATTGATAACTGATTAACATTAATGTAAATGCCAAATGCCCTAATAACTGTTGATACTGCACCAATAAAAAGGCCAACAGTTTTGCACATATCATGTAAGATTTGATTTCTCCATTTTTTTGCACAAAA
>NC_045747.1:22648248-22648360 GCF_008692095.1 Etheostoma spectabile | reverse complement strand
AGTGCCATTTAATGGTTTATTTTTCAAAACAAATTCCTGGGGGGGCATACCCCGAGACCCCCTAGGGAGAGCCCCCATCCCCCCACACATAACAAATCCCATTTTAAACCCT
>NC_045747.1:22647266-22648238 GCF_008692095.1 Etheostoma spectabile | reverse complement strand
GATGCTGAAAGAGCCAAAGAAATTGCTTTGTAAGCGGCAAAATATATGGGTTGCCCCCCCCCCAAATCTCACTCCAAGGTTTCTGGAAAAGTTGGCAGCTCTGATTTCTACAGTTACACATTTTAAATACCTGGGCGTTGAAATATTTTCATCTCTACATCTTACTGTGAAGCACAATTATACTGAGACACTAAACAAAGTTTCAGGTGATTTAGAAAGATGGGCCAGCCTGCCTAACTCAATCCAGGCTCGTATTTCTCTTGTTAAAATGAATGCAGTGCCCAGAATAAATTTGGTCAGCTCCATGGTTCCCCTTTCTCCCCCTGTTGGATACTGGATACTAGCTTCATGTAGTGGTTTTTCTGCAAAATAATCACTGGACCTTAATCTCATAGCGAGAAAGTGACTAGGTCTAGCACCCTGAAAGTAATAGTGCTGTCTTGCTCTGTAAATTAGAAATTCAGATTTCTGTTTCAGAATGTTGTTTAAATTTCTTTCTTGAGTAATGGTTGTTCTAAAGCTACCTGGTCAGTAAAATTAGTTTGTAGCAGTGAATCTAATCTGGTGAATTCTGCTTCAAGGTTTCAGTGATGTAGCTTTTGCGCATATTAGAGCAGAATAGTATGATGTTGCTCTTAATAAACCCTTTTAGCACGTCCCACAATATCCTGGGGTCTTGTACAGAGCCAACATTAATGTCTGCAAATCTGGAATTCTGCTATAAACTGAGTGATGAAGGATTGTGGTGGATGTGGCTCAGGTTGGTGGTTCAATCCCTGGCCCTGCAGTCCCATGTCAAAGTGTCCTTGGGCAAGATACTGAACCCCGAGTTGCCCCCAATGCTGCGCATCGGAGTGTGAATGTGTGTGAGTGTTTATCTGATGAGCAGGTGGCACCTTGTACAGCAGTCTCGGCTACAGTATGTGAATGTTTCTTGTATGATGTAAAAGCGCTTTGAGTAGTCGTTAAGAC
>NC_045747.1:22645691-22647256 GCF_008692095.1 Etheostoma spectabile | reverse complement strand
GGAAAGCGCTATATAAATACAGCACATTTATATTAAACACCCACACTGGGAATTAGTTGTACCTGTCAATGCCTTTTGTCTTTACTAATGCCCCTACTGTCTTCAAATCTTTGATAAGTGATGTAATGAAGGATATGCTGAATGAGTTTGTATATCTGCATGATTCTTTCCTCCCCAGGTCTTGACACACACTTCCAGCATGTTCCCCAAGTGCTCCAGCGGCTCCTCCTTCCTAAGTGGTGGCAGAGGAGGAGGTGAAGATGGACCCAGAGAAGGTTCAAGTGATTGTTAGAGTTAAGTTAAGTTCTGACCCAGAACGCAGAGACAAACACACAGAACTAAAAATTATGTTAAGGAGTCTTTAATGAACAGACTGTACTTAAAAGTTACAAGAAAAGAAGAGTCAGGGCAGGGAAGCTCCAGGCTGGTCCAAAGCTTGAGGCGGGTTGACAGTGGAGAATCCAGGTAGGACCGGGACACGAGGCGAGCAGACAGAGGTGAGTACACTCTAGCACACATAGAAGAATCCCAACGTGGACGACGAGACAGGATGGGGTGCACTGAAAGCCCAGCAGGTACAGTGGAGAAAACAGCAGGCCTAGAGTGGAATCTTGGTGGAGAAGACACGGTAACTAGGAGCACCAAGATAACAGGATAGATACAAGAACACTGAGCCACGTTACCACATGGATTGTTGTAACAAACTGGCGCCAATGAGGTGATCAGCCCAGGTATGTGTACTGCTGGGTTGAATCATAGGATGCGCTGCAGCTGAGCAGGTAGCAGTGCAGAGATGAACAGCCGTACCCCTAAACCTACTTTCATCAAACCATGCCTCCGGCAACCTCCAGGTTGAAAGCAACCCAGGACAGACAGACACACAGGGAAAACAAATTTTGTTTTCATTTAAAATTTCACACTGATGCTGACATTACAACCAATGAGATGGATGATGGGATATGATGCAACAATTATTGTTGTTTAGAAAAAAAAGGCAAACATCAGTGTTTTTGGTTATGCTTTTTGTGGATTTTTACAGGAATATGGACACAGGGACATTTTATGGTAGGAAGGAGAGAAATGAGCTATGAGTCATACCCAACAATGGATTGTGTATTGAGGACAGTGAGCTTGAGGGATGAATGTGATAAATAATGGATCCTAGAAAGAATTTTGAGAGGCAGAAAAAAAATCATACAGTTGGTACGGAAAATATTCAGACCCCTTTAAATTTTCACTCTTTGTTATATTGCAGCCATTTTCCAAAAATAGAAAAAAGTTAATTTTATTTCTCATTGATGTACACTTAGCACCCCATCTTGACAGAAAAAAACATGTATAAATATTTGCAAATTTAATAACCCTTATGTTGTCCTCGGGTCAAATTGACCCATTTTCCTACATCAATGTTATTTTTAACTACTCAATTGTAATTACCCAAAATAACATGATTGATTCCACACTTGCTCTTTGGCAAGTACAAATCTCTACTTTCATTTTTTGGGGGTGTCTTATTCAGTTGTATAGCATTTGAAAAGAAGTTGAAGTGTTTTTGAAATAGTATT
>NC_045747.1:22639564-22645681 GCF_008692095.1 Etheostoma spectabile | reverse complement strand
TGACAAATTCCAGTCTGTGATTATCAACATACATTCCTTTAATTTAAGTGTAAATAATTCCTAATTTCTGCTTTTCTTACTAAAACATTAGGTATATCTTCCCATAAATGAGGTTTATTGACCATAAATTCCAAAAAAAACTGTAAAACTAAAATTAATAAGTTAGTGTTACTTAGTGTTGAAAACATCAAAAAAAGTGACAAACATTGAAAAAACGCATCAAAAGTGTTAAAAAAATGACAAAAATGTGAGAAAAGGTTTAAAACGTTGATAAAAAGCGTTAACAAAAGTGTTGATTTTCAATTTTGACAAGAAGACAACACAAGGGTTAAAAAAGAAAAAGTGAAATATCACATGATCCTAAGTATTCACACCCTTTGCTGTGACACTTATATTTAACTCACAAGCTGTACATTTCTTCTGATCCTCCTTGAGATGGTTCTATTCCTTCATTGGAGTCCTGCTGTGTGTAATTTAACTGATTGGACTTGATTAGGATAGGCACACACCTGTCTATAGAAGACCTTACTGCTCACAGTGGATGTCGGAGCAAATGGGAATCATAAGGTCAAAGGAACTGCCCAAGGAGGTCAGAATTGTGGCAAGGCACAGATTTGGCCAAGGTTACAAAACAATTTCTGCAGCACTCAAGCTAAGAGCATAGTGGCTTCCATAGTCCTTAAATGGAAGAAGTTTTGGACGACCAGAACTTTTCCTAGACCTGGCTTCTTCAGCCAAACTTAGCAATCGTGGGAGAAGAGCCTTGGTGAGAGAGGTAAAGAAGAACCAATTATCACTGTGGCTGAGCTCCAGAGATGCAGTAGGGAGATGGGAGAAAGTTCCACAAAGTCACTTATCTCTGCAGCCCTCCATCAGTCAGAGCTTTACGACAGAGTGGCCCGACGGAAGCCTCGCATCAGTGCAAGACATATGAAAGTCTGCATAGAGTTCGCCAAAAAACACATGAAGGACTCCCAGACTGTGAAAAATAAGATTCTTTGGTCTGATAAGACCAAGATTGAACTTTTTGCCATCCCCTACCCAATACAATCCCAACAGTAAAACATGGTGGCAGCATCATACTATGGGGGTGTTTTTCAGCTGCAGGGACAGGACGACTGGTTGCGATTGAAGGAAAGCGACCAAGTACAGAGATCCTGGAAAAAAAAACTCATCCAGAGTGCTCAGGACCTCAGACTGGGCTGAAGGTTCAACTTCCAACAAGACAATAACCCTAAGCACACAACTAAAATAACAAAAGGAGTGGCTTCGGAACAACTCTGTGACCATTCTTGACTGCCCAGCCAGAGCCCTGACCTAAACCCAATAGAGCATCTCTGGAGAGATCTGAAAATGGCTGTCAACCAACGTTTACCATCCAACCTGATGGAACTGGAGAGGATCTACAAGGAAGAAGGGCAGAGGATCCCCAAATCCAGATGTTTGAAAAACTTGTTGCATCCTTCCCAAGAAGACTCATGGCTGTACTAGCTCAAAAGGGTGAAGTCAATAATGAGGGAATTGAAGAAGAAAAAGAAATCTGAGATAACAATTAGGAAAGTGAAGAAGAAAATGAATCTGAGGATAATGATGGGGGCCATGATTCCAGTTTCCCTGCATACCCCAATTTGTCATTATGTCATTGTTCTCTTCTCTCAGTATCTTTATGAAAAGCTCCAAAACTTAGAGCCTTTTAATGTCCTTAAGGAGGACTGTTAGTGGTGAGATTCTAAGTGTCTGAAATCATGATATTCTCTCGGCTAATGTTGAAGAGGCTATTCTCCGTATGGGAATGTGTATTACTTTGGCAACTAACCTTAATGTGTCTTTAAACCAGCCCAGTGTGATAGGTATCAGACAGCCCGTCACAGAGCTTTGGTCAAAGGAAGCTTCTGTGGACCCTCGTTGAGGATATATAGCCTACCAATCACACCGAGCAGTGGAACCCCCTAATAGAATGTATACGTTTTCTTTTCCTGATGAATGCTTTGTTTTAACAATGCTTCTTTTTGATCTTGCAGAAATTGTGAATGTGTCATTCCCCCCATTGCCTTCACAGTCAAGTCCCGGAGAACGAAGTTACACGAAGCATAGTTCAGTATATATATTCTTTGACAATTGCTTCATTCATTTTGTTGGTGTAGTAAGATAGGAGAGTCAGGATGGGAGGGACTGTCTCAAGGTCAGTTCACATAGATAGGATACAAATACAATGGGGGGAAAACGACTTTCTTCAGACTTTTCACAGAATGGAATGTAACATTATTCACAACAGCAGGGAAAACCCTGGCACTGTGGTTCCACTATCAGAGTCAGTCCAGATATTACTGTATTAAAGATGTGTCTCCTTCAAGCAAACACGTCATAAAAAGTGCAGCTTTCTGTTTACTGTTCTTTTCTGGCCTTATCAATTTCTTGCTGTCATTAATCAGCAGCAGCAGTTTTCTCCTGTTCTGGCTGACATAGCTGACAGTGATCATCTGGAGAGCTACTTAACATCTTTAAAGCCCTGTTTAAAAGTCTATTTGCGCTAATGAGGTCTAGTAATAAACGGAAAGTAAAAAAACAGCTTTGGTTGTAATGACCAGACATGAGCCAGATACTCGTACTATCCAGTACGGATAAAACGCTTTTGCCGAATACAAGTATTACACGAGTAATACAGTCAATATCTGTGCTCGGATTAAATAAAAATCCTCATTGGGTAGCGGACTGTGTCTGCATTCTGTGATTGGCTAGTCGTCAAAGCGCCCCTCACCTACACACACGCTCTGCTCTCATACGCAGAACACTGAGAAGTGAACAGCTATCTCCCTCTCCCTCAGTCACTCAGGTCTGCGGGTCTTTTTTGTTAACGTTTACGGTTTCCTCAGCATTAGGTTTGTTTCTTACTTCAGTTTGTAGTACTTCCTTAACCAATAGGTTTCTGGTAAATGTGGGCTTTCAGACATGGTGATTAAGAGAATGTGACCCGCGTTGCGTCTCTGCCGTCTGAGTTTTTTTTTTTTTTTAAACCTCTTCTGGCTCTAATTTATTATTATTATAATTTTCATTCATTTATTTAATTTATTCAATTTATTTGAGCCGTAGAACACAGTCCCCCCGCCCCTCTCTCTCTCTCTCTCTCTCTCTCTCTCTCTCTCTCTCTCTCTCTCTCTCTCTCTCTCTCTGTGTGTCTCTCTCTTACTCACACACACACACACACACACACACACACACACACACACTCGCACATACCTGGTGTGGAAATAAAAAAAAATGAAAAAGAACCAATAACTAAAAAAATCACACCGACCATAAACAAATTAAAAGTTAAAAAAAGAAAGTTATATTGAGTATGAAAACTCTTGTTCATTACATTTTACTTCATAATTGCAACCGCATGTGTTGTATTTATTGTTGCAAAACTTGTTCTGTATATAGTCTGTTTCTTACCATGACAACACCATTGATCCGAAGCTCAATGCTGATGCTGTCCTGTAAATAGTTTTCTAATCAGCAATAATTATAACAATTTATGATCAATCCATATCAAATGTATGCTTAAAATAACATACTGGTTAAAGCCCCGCCCATTTCAAGACAACCTAACCCGCTTCCGGGTTAAATCCTGTCCACTTCCGGGTTAGGCCCCGCCCAGTCCGAGTACAGATACAGATACAGAGTCAAATAACTCATGTGGTATACAGATAATGCTGTACTCGCTCATCTCTAGTAATGACCATCACATTTTCTTTGAAAGGTGGTGTAGATGTGAAACAGTGGTAGAATACTTGCCTGTCACAAGAAAGTATTTAGTGATGAGGAAATTACAGATATTTTCACTGGAACCTGATTGATATTACTTTGTTTAGTCTGAAAAATGTTTAATAATGATGTGTTTCAAGAATCATACCTAGAAAAATATCCTATTTATTCAAGTTATATTAAACCATACATCAGAAGCAAAACTTTAAAAAATGGAATGGAAAAGTGGACACGGTGAATATGTATAGACTAGGCTACATATAAATCACCAACTTTTATGGCGTGGACACATAGTTAGCAATTGACATGAAATGGTATTATTTTCCTAGTCTTGTATGTCCAGACCTTCCTCCACAGCCCTCGGAGGAGGGTCTGGCTAGTCTGGTCTGACTGGCTGGTCTGACACAGCATTCCTGAACAGGAGTAAAAATGTGCTCTGGTTTATTGGCATTTCTTTAGACCAATCACAATCGTCTTGTGGGGAGCTAGGCACTGGACACAATAACAGTAACTCCGAAAAATACTCTCCGTCTAATTTAGAGCGGCACCTGAAATCCGAGAAAAGAAATGGTGTCGATATAGACCAGGCATGCCCAATTTAGGGCACAATTTTTCTGCAATCTGTTCAGAATTTCATTCTGTTTTAGTGTACTATTAACTCAAAGACAGGCTGCAGTTCACTGTCTGGTCACAGTTTAACATTGGTTAGATGGTGTGATAGGGGATCGCTATTTAGCTTCTGTCAGCGCAGATCTTCATGATGACAAGGGTGAAGAAGAGGGCTGAGAAGAAGCTAGTAACATTACAAGAGAAAGTTTAAAAATAGTTGGCAACACATTTTTTTCACTGAAATTGAGTCTACAGCAGTATGTCTTATCTGTAAACAAAGAGTGGCTGTTCTTAAAGAGTATAATCTCCGTCATCATTATAATCACTGACTGGAAGCTGTTATTATTATAACTTATATTTGAAATCTCTCTCAGCTGCAAAAATCACATTAATTTCTGACTGTATATTTCTGACTGTTTATTAAAAGTTTTGGTTTGAGTTCACTCCACATTTGCCCTATCTCCAAATTGTAAAATGCAATAGATCAGCATCAAGATTGTTATGAGATACTTTTCACAGAGGAGAAGAGGAAAATAAGGATACAGGAGGAAATGTTCTGCCAGCTGGTGTTTTTTATTCGGTGAATCTAATGTGGTTACAGAGCATTTTGCACAATGGACACAAGTTTTGAAGTTTTGTTTTACAAAAATGATGATGTGGGTACGATGGTGTATGTACAGGTGAAACTCAAAAAATCAGCATATGGTGAAAAAGTTCATCCATTTTAGTAATTCAACTTAAAAGGTGAAACTAATATATTATATAGACTCACTACATGCAAAGTGAGATATTTCAAGCCTTTATTTGATATAATTTTGAGGATTTTGGCGTACAGTTTATGAAAACCCCAATTCAAAATCTCAGAAAATTAGCATATGGTGCAAAAGTTCAGTATTGTAGGCTCAAAGTATCACACTTTAATCAGCTAATTAATTCAAAACACCTGTAAAGGGTTCCTGGGCCTTTAATTGGTCTCTCAGTCTGGTTCAGTAGAATTCACAATCATGGGGAAGACTGCTGACCTGACAGTTGTGTAGAAAACCATCATTGACACCCTCCACAAGGAAGGAAAGCCTCAAAAGGTAATTGCAAAGGAAGCTAGGTGTTCTCAAAGTGCCGTATCAATGCACATTAATAGAAAGTTAAATGGAAGGGAAAAGTGTGGAAGAAAAAGGTGCACAAGCAGCAGGGATGACCGTAGCCTGGGGAGGATTGTCAGGAAAAGGCCATTCAAATGTGTGGGGGAGCTTCACAAGGAGTGGTCTGAGGCTGGAGTTACTGCATCAAGAGCCACCACACACAGACGGGTCCTGGACATGAGCTTCAAATGTCGTATTCCTCTTGTCAAGCCGCTCCTGAACAACAAACGTCAGAAGTGTCTTACCTGGGCTAAAGAAAAAAAAAAACTGGTCTATTTCTAAGTGGTCCAAAGTCCTCTTTTCTGATGAGAGCAAATTTTGCATCTCATTTGGAAACCAAGGTCCCAGAGTCTGGAGGAAGAATGGAGAGGCACACAATCCAAGATGCTTGAAGTCCAGTGTGAAGTTTCCACAGTCTGTGTTGGTTTGGGGAGCCATGTCATCTGCTGGTGTTGGTCCACTATGCTTTATTAAGTCCAGAGTCAGCGCAGCCGTCTACCAGGACATTTTAGAGTACTTTATGCTTCCTTCAGCAGACGAGCTTTATGGAGATGCTGACTTCACTTTACAGCAGGACTTGGCACCTGCCCACACGGCCAAAAGTACCAAAACCTGGTTCAAT
>NC_045747.1:22639076-22639554 GCF_008692095.1 Etheostoma spectabile | reverse complement strand
ATGGGATTACTGTGCTTGATTGGCCCGCAAACTCTCCTGACCTGAACCACATAGAGAATCTATGGGGCATTGCCAAGCGAAAGATGAGAGACGTGAGACCGAACAATGCAGAAGAGCTGAAGACCGCTATTGTAGCATCCCGGTCTTCCATAAGAACCTCAGCAGTGCCACAGGCTGATAGCATCCATGCCACGCTGCATTGAGGCAGTAATTCAAGCAAAAGGGGCCCAAACAAAGTACTGAGTACATATGCATGATTATACTTTTCAGAGGGCTGACATTTCTGTATTTAAAATCCTTTTTTTATTGATTTCATGTAATATGCTAATTTTCTGAGATTTTGAATTTAGGGTTTTCATAAGCTGTACGCCACAATCATCAAAATTATATCAAATAAAGGCTTGAAATATCTCACTTTTCATGTCATGAGTCTAAATAATATGTTAGTTTCACCTTTTAAGTTGAATTACTGAAATAA
>NC_045747.1:22638095-22639066 GCF_008692095.1 Etheostoma spectabile | reverse complement strand
GCACCATATGCTAATTTTTTGAGTTTCACCTGTATGTCATAGGGGCATGTTCCGTCCTGAATTGTAATGATTAATCAAAACTATTTGTATCAAATATAGTTTAGCACTTATAAATATTCATTTTATTATTCCTTAATATGTGCTCAACTTCAAATTTATGATATGCAAAACATTTCAATTTAAAGGTCCACAACTTGAAAATTTATTTTTGGCCCGCGGCCCCCCACCCTGATTAATTTTTGGCCCTTGAAGGGAAAGCATTTGGGCACCCCTCATCTAGACTATGGTTTCCTGTCCTTCCTTGTAATATTTGACATCTGGTTTCTGACCTTGTCACTCCCCACAGATAAACAACAAATTCTGCACAACCAGGAATGCGGAGTGATATGATATTGATCTCTTCCCTTATTCCTTCAGTCACTTTAGTAGATTCCCCAGCCTTCATCCTTGGCTCCAGTCTGCCAGCAGGACTCACAACAAGGGATTTTTTGACATTTGAACTTGTTCTGGGAATGGTCTCTTTAAAAAGAGAGAGCATACACCCCATTAAGCGGCTGCACTGTGACCTCCATGTGACTGACTGTTTCTGTCTAGTCTATATCCACGACATTCCACTTCCGGGATTGCTCAGGTGCCGCTGGAATGTCTGCCATATGTCCCTCTTTTCAGCCAGATGTCTCGTCACCTTACTTACGCCAACAAACTGGGGCCACAATGGACCAGTCACCCGCTCCACTCAGTGTAATCTGTTTGGCAGGTGCAATGAATGTCTGCGCATTTAATTAATCATACCTAACTGAATAACAAACTGATATTCACACTATTTGTTTGCTGCAAAGGTCATATAGCTAGGATACACATGGTTAGGCGTATTTTAATATTCATTATGGGCTTAACAGTAATAAAATATTCTGATATGATAGAAAGTCACCAGACTTCCAAGATCAAAACTGGGAACATAATCCCCAAAA
>NC_045747.1:22636926-22638085 GCF_008692095.1 Etheostoma spectabile | reverse complement strand
ACTGGGACATTTCCAGTTTGACTATCAATCCGATTGAAAAACCTGATGTGTCTTTAAAAAAAGAACGGGGACAAAGGTAGTTTTAGCCAGGGACAGACAACCCAAAACAAGGACGGTCCCCTGAAAACCGAGGACATCTGGTCACCCTAGACCTGGAACGCGATGCAAAACAGAACAACGGAGCATCTTAGGAACACGATGCATAGGGGGAACAGAGTGTTGTTGAACTCATGTTATGAACTTAAAAAGCACTATTTTAATAGACCTCTTAGATTGGTGAAGGGGTGTTCCATCTTTTGTCACCAAAGTGAGCAAGTAGTCCCTGGCTCTTGACAAAAATGATTTCCTCTCCTTCCAATTCAAAGCACCCAAGGAAGCTTTGAATCCTTTGGCATGAGGATTGCGTCCATTCATTGTATCAAACAGCCTGTCAGTAATCTATAAAGAAATATAGGCATCTAAAATCACTATCATTACAGGATTTCAATAGGTATCATTTATTTAAAAAAAGCATGTACTTGGTTCTATAATCACAAATTGTATTACCTCAATGAATTCTGCCATTGCCTCTCTCATTATGCAGAGAGCCAGTGACATGGAGCGACTCAGGGTCTGTGTAGCCAGGGACACCCTCATCTTGTGGTTCTCAAAGTAGACATATTTGTCTGTAATTGTATTGGCAGCATGCAGTCCATCTTTTTTTGCACATCATTGAGATGACAGATATAGCTCCAATTGATCTGTCCGGTGGTCGTTGCAATTTTACTGGATGCTTGCAGATTAAGACTCAGCAACTGCTCAAAGAAGTACAAACAAGAAAAATATTGATCATCACGTCCAACCATAACTGTGCAAAAAACAATATTTAGAAATAACTTTTAGCAACAGAGGCATAACCTTTACAAATAGGTCTACAATGATCATTATTTACCTGCAACATATTACGTGCCAACTTGAACATGTGTCAAGCGTCCATCATTACAAATACTTTCTTGCCAGTCACCCGATGTGAGAAACTAGTTTGAAGCGTCTCTCGTGGGTCTCCCTTCAGCTCACACCTGAGTTGGTTGCACATGCTGACATTGGAGGCATACCCATCCATTAATACACATACCACCTGACTGCCCCGTGCATGCAACTCCTCCAAAGCATGACTGAG
>NC_045747.1:22636780-22636916 GCF_008692095.1 Etheostoma spectabile | reverse complement strand
GACCCTTTGTGTTTCTGGAGAGAGAGACTTTGTCAGTAAGCAATGGGAGCCTTCCAATGCCCTTGAAGGCCAACCACCATGAACACCAGAGCCTCAATGGCAACATTAGTCTCACTGATTCCATCACCCATGTCTA
>NC_045747.1:22636438-22636770 GCF_008692095.1 Etheostoma spectabile | reverse complement strand
CAGACATTGACTGGGTATGTGGATTATATTGCACGTTTTCTGATGGACATGTTAATTTAAAATGAACAAGTCGCCTTCATATTAATATTAACTAAGGAGTTTAATAAAGAGAGTAAGAATAACATTTACATGAATTTCAAAGTGCTAATTTTGTCTTACTGGAGTAGAATTCGAATTTCTCGTTGAGCTCTTTGTTAATGAGGTTCTTTTCCCTCAACTCCCCCAAAAGACTCTTCACTGTGGTCTTTGCCCTCCTTTCTCTTGCCTTAATACATAATACAATATACACTCACCTAAAGGATTATTAGGAACACCTGTTCAATTTCTCATTA
>NC_045747.1:22636033-22636428 GCF_008692095.1 Etheostoma spectabile | reverse complement strand
CTAATCAACCAATCACATGGCAGTTGCTTCAGTGCATTTAGGGGTGTGGTCCTGTCAAGACAATCTCCTGAACTCCAAACTGAATGTCAAAATGGCAAAGAAAGGTGATTTAAACAATTTTGAGTGTGGCATGGTTGTTGGTGCCAGACGGGCTGCTCTGAGTATTTCACACATCACATCTGCTCAGTTACTGGGATTTAAATGCACAACATTTTCTAGGGTTTACAAAGAATGGTGTGAAAAGGGAAAAACATCCAGTATGCGGCAGTCCTGTGGGCAAAAATGCCTTTTTGATGCTAGAGGTCAGAGGAGAATGGGCCGACTGATTCAAGCTGATAGAAGAGAAACTTTGACTGAAATTGCCACTCGTTATAACCGAGGTATGCAGCAAAGCA
>NC_045747.1:22635667-22636023 GCF_008692095.1 Etheostoma spectabile | reverse complement strand
CACAACACGCACAACCTTGAGGCGGATGGGCTACCACAGCAGAAGACCCCACCCCACTCATCTCCGCTACAAATAGGAAAAAGAGGCCTACAATTTGCAAGAGCTCACCAAAATTGGACAGTTGAAGACTGGAAAAATGTTACCTGGTCTGAGAGTCTCGATGTCTTGAGACATTCGATGGTAGAGTCCAATTTGGCTTAAACTGAATGAGAACAGGATCCATCATGCCTTGTTACCAATGGCAGGCTGGTGGTGGTGGTGTAAGGGTGTGGGGGATGTTTTCTTGGCACAGTTTAGGCCCCTTAGTGCCGATTGGGCATTGTTTAAATGCCACGGCCTACCTGAGCATTGTTTCT
>NC_045747.1:22627859-22635657 GCF_008692095.1 Etheostoma spectabile | reverse complement strand
ATCCCTTTATGGCCACCATGTACCCATCCTCTGATGGCTACTTCCTGCAGGATAATGCACCATGTCACAAAGCTCGAATAATTTCAAATATGATTCTTGAACATGACAATGAATTCACTGTACTAAAATGGCCCCCACAGTCACCAGATCTCAACCCAATAGAGCATCTTTGGGATGTGGTGGAACGGGAGCTTCGTGCCCTGGATGTGCATCCCACAAATTTCCATCAACTGCAAGATGCT
The DNA here is from genome assembly GCF_008692095.1 of Etheostoma spectabile. Classification (NCBI taxonomy): domain Eukaryota; kingdom Metazoa; phylum Chordata; class Actinopteri; order Perciformes; family Percidae; genus Etheostoma; species Etheostoma spectabile. Next base: position 22,635,415 of record NC_045747.1, on the reverse strand, counting down.
ATCCTATCACTATGGGCCAACATTTCTAAAGAATGCTTTCAGCACCTTGTTGAATCAATGCCACGTAGAATTAAGGCAGTTCTGAAGGCAAAAGGGGGTCAAACACAGTATTAGTATGGTGTTCCTAATAATCCTATAGGTGAGTGTATATGTATGTGTGTGTATATATATATATATATATATATATATATATATATATACTTTATGTAGCTTTTAAAAAATAGGTAAATGTCTGAGCGTGTATTTCTGTGTCTGTTGGGAATTCTGTTACTATGACCAGTATTCGTAGCCAGCTACTGTATATGTAGCGACAACTTTTATAACAACGTAGCCAAGTGAAGTGCACTAGGCAGCCATTGTGGCCTTGTAGATGTTTTATGAGCGGTGTTCTTTGTTTCCACTCGAGGATATGCACTATGTTTTTACTTCAAAATAAGTCTTACTTTCATATATACTTTGTCAGTTTAAGGAAAATAATAGCAGCCCATCCATGTGCCATTTTTTTCAACATTATTTTTACATAGCTGTGGGATGTGAACACATTTCAATAGAATATACATACAGATGCTGGAATGGTAATTACTGGCCAGAGATAGTGTGTTTCTTCCACTAAGAGCTAAAGTAAAAGAAACAAGAGTAAGCTTTACCAGATGTAGGATATTAACAGGAAGATACAATAAATAAAATGTTTACTTACATTCAGCATCCTCCTGCACTCTAGAAGCCTGGGCTGGTGTTCTGTTGCACCTTCTTTCAGGGCACACTACAGAGACAAATAACAGGATTGTTGGATGATGTGAAATCAAGCAAGCCCCTCATTTGGGGTTTTACTGACGATAGTGGAGAGTGGAACGCTCCAATAGTTGTTCAACTGGGTTCAGATCTGGTGAGGGCAGAGCACATAATTAATTTCATATTCAGTCATTCTCTAACAGTCATACTCACATTGACTGATCAGTCAGTCCTTTGAGTCACTGATTGTTAATATGATAATATTGAAAAAAGACACTGAATTTGGCATATTATTGTTCTTACATTGTGAAAACAGGGGGAGCGAGTGTATCAACATGTCCACTTGTGCAAGGTCTGGAGGGCTGGGAAGTGTGGATGGTCCCTGCCTCTCACTGTCACTGTCATCATCCTCACGGATTGGATTCTTCTTCCTGCATTAGAATCAGGAAAACCTGTGAATTGCTTAGCCTTTGGTAATTTGATTCTTGCTTCCTCATATGTAGCGGTCACAGTGACAATGAATGGAGAGGATTTTTAAATACAAAGTACAGCAAATCCAAGAAAACAATGTCTTATTTATACCTATGCTTAATATTTTTTGCACTTTGTATGGAATCCAGAGAGGTCCAGTTCCTGTGATCTTACTGCTTTCATTATTTCATCCTGTTTGTATGGTGCCCACATACAGATGTTATCTTTTACCAAGATTGCAGGCACTACTTCCACTTCATTGATGGACTCAAATGTTACTATGTGAAACATGTCTTGATACAAGGCAAGAGGCAGACGTAAATCAATAACAATGGAAACCAAATATAGATCAACTATGTAATATGTAAAACAAATAATTGCACTTACCAGATGCATGTACAGGGTACATGAGATGTTACAAACTTAAAACTATATTCAACTAGTGTATATTCAAAGACTGAACAAGTACATGGGCTTGAATTGTGTGCAATCTTGTGTCCCAGATCCAAACGCACACACTTTTCATCATGTTAAAGTTAGCTAGCTATACTGGAGAGATTTTCTACTGGCTACAAAACACATCAATGGATGGTTAACTTCATAAAAACATGGCAAAATTAAATAGAGACACATAATATTCACCCAAATACATCTAGCTGAAATTTTAATTGCTTTTCAAATAAGTTAACATGTTTAGTCCACAGACATTCACAGACACGTTACCTAGGGGTAAATCCTCCGTTGCTTTGAGGATTATCCATAATCCTTTGTCATTAATACTGCACGCTGCAGGTACAACAGCAGGTGGCACAGTAGTCCCATTTAGTAGGATTTAATCTGAACCTTTTTAACTATGTTACACATGGAGCACAACAAAGGACAAGTGGGATGTATATCCCCAACTCCCTTGAATCAAGTGGCTAACTGTAAAGTGCCTGTTTGCCTGTATACTCCTGGTACACAGCATACTTGTTGTCTGCTTGGCCAATTATGTTTTGCACAGAAACAAAACTGCTTAAACTGGCTGACATTTCCCTGCAGCCACTCTGGCACTGGTCCATCTTGATGTGGAAATTTTAAAGACGTCTGCTGATCAGTGGTTGAATCAAAATTGCAACCTCTCTGTTACTGCTCAGATAACCTGCATATAACCTGTGCTAGAGGAGTGTCAGCTTTCCTTATAATTGTCTTAAGCTTACCCAAAAGGTTCTCAAAAGGTAAACCAGATACTGTCTAAAGGCCTGTGTACCTTTACATAATTAGCAAGCTGTACTCATCCACTAATGTTGTACACTACTTGAATGTTGTACACTACTTGGTCATTACCATAAAGCAAGCCATAATTAATAAGTAAGTGCTTATTAAGATAAGTACTTACTTTATTTGGGTTATGCTGCTTTTAAGATAAGTACTTTATTTGGGTTCTGCTGCTTTTTCTACCAATGCTGTGTGTGTTTGCTGGATTTGCTGTGTTTTTTGGCAGGAATTTAATTCAATTCAATTTCAATTTTATTTATAGTATCAATTCATAACAAGAGTTATATCGAGACTCTTTACAGATAGAGTAGGTCTAGACCACACTCCAGGATTTACAAGGACCCAACAGTTGTTTCCTCCAGAGCAAGCAACAGTGCGACAGTGGCGAGGAAAAACTTCCTTTTAGGCAGAAACCTCGGACAGACCCAGGCTCTTGGTAGGCGGTGTCTGACGGGCCGGTTGGGGTTAGAATGAAGAGTGGAAATAACAAAAATAGATAAAATAGTAGTTTGTAGCAGTTCTTTGTAGTAGTTCATGGCATAGCAGGGCACTGTGGGCATTACAAGGCACAGCAGGACATGGCAGGGCACAGCAGAGTGTAGCAAGATGAACATGGCATCGCAGAACGTGTAGCGGGACCATGGCAACAGCTGCTACCATGATTTTGGAGCCTCTCTGATCCAAGGGAACATGCTGGGGAAAAAAGAACATAAGGACTCCGGGGAGTGACTCCCCAGAGCTAGGTTAGTAACACGCATTTCTGGGACATAGATGCACATAAATGGAAAGATAGAGGAGAGAGGAGCTCAGTGTGTCAAAGGAAGTCCCCAGCTGTCTATAACTATTACAGCATAACCAAGAGGGACAGGGTAAAGAGAGGAGCCTGGTCGGGCTAGAACTCTCCCCAACCGGACCGGGCTGTATGCCCTGCCTCCCTCTAGTTTTATTATATTATTGATTATATGATAGATAGATCTGGCAACTATGACGAGAAGCAGGTGGGCCGAATTAGGCGGACGCTGCGACTCCTCACTTCCTAACAATATTCAATTCTATGCCCTAACTATAAGCTTTATCAAAGCATAACTAAGAGAGACAGGTTGTGAGGGACCAAGCTAGCAGGCACGAGGAGTCACTAGGTAAATTTTCAAAAAAATACAAGTTTTTATTTACAAAAACAAAACAAACAAATTTTCGAAAAACAGAAAGTCCTGGGCCCATAAAAGAGGTCAACTTAACAGAACTTTAACTCAGGTAACATAATCAAACAGACCTCCATACTGAGACATGAGGGAAACATATATAGTGGCTGACAAGGCCATTCTGACACAAAGGGGGGGAATAGACTAACACCATAAATAACCAAACCAAAATGACTACAATTTATCTTAACCCAATACTACCTAATATAACCAAAGGATAAATTGACCAAATAATCATAACCAACTATAAATATAACTAACAAAGAAAAGAACAACTCAAAAGTAAAAACAGATGAAAAACGGGTTAAATAAGCCTTTCAATTACATTCTAAACTTATTATCTATTTAAAGGTGTGTGTCAGAACTATGACCTCAACAAAAATGATTAAACAGGGATGAACAGTGCCCAATATTAAGAAATAATTAAGGCGCAAATTCCTGTAAAACGACAAATTAATACACACATCCCCCCACAGCATGCAAATGAATTATTAGATAAATCCCATGTATAATTGTATTGTGTCTATATTGTATTCTTGTGATATGCAGGTAAGTATTGTATTATAAAAACATATACTGTACTGTATTGTGCTTATGGGATGAACTGTTAGAGTTAGGAATAAAGGTTAGGGCTAGGTATAAAGGTTAGGATTAGGGGTTTAGATTAGGTAAGGGGTTAATGGTTGGGTTTAGGATTAAAGGTTGGGGTAAGGGTAAGAAATTAGGGTTCAACTATGTGCAATAAATTGCTTAACAGACTGTATATAAAACCCCACTGTACCATAATGTGACTCAATAATCATCCCAACAGAAATATATCCTCCATGTAAAAATTAACCCAGGTAAGTATCATATTATTAATATGAGAAATTAAATGTTATATAACCTATATATATGTATATAAACCTGTGCAATAAATTGCTTATCCGACTGTATACCTACCCCCACTGTACCATATTGTGACTCAATAATAATCTCAACAGAAATATATCTTTCATGTGAAAATTAACACAGGTAAGTATCATATTATCAATATGAAAATGAATAAAATCATCAATATGAACATGAATAAAAGTTATTCAACCTTTGTATATGAATATATTAATACACACATATGTGTTTTTTGCATTGTATTAACTTCAAATTAACCCCATAAAAGAATATAGTGTCCTATGGTGGTGGGACCTCGGTGTACCACACCCTTTCTGTAGCCCAGGATCAGCTTTTCATCTCTGGCATAGGACACAGTCCTGCCCCGCTCTCTATCCATGGCGGGGCTGGAAAGCTGCGGGCCCCGCTGGCTTCCTGCATCCGCAAGAGTCGCTGCTGGTGTGGGCCTCGGCGTGCTGCTGGAGGGCGGAGCGGCCCTGCTGTAATTCGCTGCGGCTGCAGCTGCAGTCATCATGGCGGTACCCCCGGGCGTGTCTGCTCACACTCATCACGGAGGCCAGCCGGTCTACGCGTGGTCGGGCGTCCTCATGATGTGGCGAAAAGTGTCCTACCGGTAGATCAATGGAGTCATACCGTCTCCTTCGGCCGTAGCTGTGGCTGGAAGACATCTGGTCGCCATGTTTTTGCTCAGGCGCCAAAACCTTTTCTTCGCCGCGAATATTTACATCTTGTTTGAAGTATGTTTTTATAAAAAACTTTGAAAATGACTCAGAAGAATAAGCAACGATTCGACCAAAAACAGGTCTTCATCAGGCTTTCATTCTACTCACAGTGTGTCTCCGTCTTAAGCAGCAAGCAGTGCTGACAGAAATAAAACTAGCGGCAATATCAAGCAGACAACAGGAAGTCATACACCCACAATAAATAATAACTAAATAATTTAGTGGTGCCACAGTTCACTCCACTCTCTTCTGAATTTCATGTTACCATAACTCATCTGGCACAACTAAACATTGTAGTTATCTACCACCCAGCAGGAAATCTGGGAGAGTTTTTGGAAGAGCTGGATGTCCTTCTTTCAAACATCCTTGAAACTGGCCCTCCGCGGATACATCTGGGCAACTTCAACATCCAGACAGCGAAGTCAGCTGCCTTTTTACATCTTCTCTCTTCTTTTGCCCTCTCACTCTCACCTTACCCACCCACTCACAAAGCTGGCAACAACCTAGATCTCATATTTACCTCAAACTGCTGTACAACCTCACTGTTACTCCAATCCATACCTCAGACCATGTCTTCATCTCTTACTGTTGGAAAATGTAACTATTAAAACTGAATGTCTCTATGTCTGAAGCGCCCAAGGTCACATAACAGCACATCACAGCTATCTTCAAAGAACTTGGCTAGACTCCTTCCCTTTACTCCATTCACATGTCAGGTTGAGTTTAATTGCTTTTGAGATAGTACAGCTGTTCAAGGCATAGAGATGGGAGGGGGGTTTCAATGTATAAGTGGACACTGCAGAATTTGCTCTTCAGTCCATCTCTGTACTCGTTGAAGTGTATGTGATTGCGCAAGTAAACTTTGTTAAAATTATTCCAGTGATTCTTTGTCGTCTTTTGGTAATAATTTTTCTAACACTCACTCGGTCCCAAGCTCACAACCAAATCTCAAGCGACACTATACCTGTCCGCCGTAACATTTGTTAACTCTCTCCTTCTCTTGCTTTATCTACTTTATCAACTTCTCCATCTGAATCTCCATTCTTACACATGCCTCCCAACATTGCCACAGACACTCTCTTCGCTTTCCCCTTCCCTTGACACTGTCTGCCCTCTTACTTTACAGCAGGCTCGCAAGTCCTGCCCAGCTCCATGGTTATCTGACTCAGTGCATGCTGAAAGATCAACTATACAGGCAGCAGCAAGCAAATGGTGGAAATCTAAACACCCAGATGACCGGCTTGCCTATCAATCTCTTCTTTCCTCCTTTGCTGCCTCTATTTCTGCAGCAAAAAACTCTTTTTTTATAAAATCAAATTGAATCTTCTTTTTCCAACCCTAAAAAACTAGGGTTAGTTAAAGTTACCTCCTAGATTACCCCAGCCCACCTCCTACCTCCTACCAAACCACTTTGTCAACTACTTTGTAAAAAATATGACATACACTCTTTATTCTCCACCACACTTACTAAAATCATCTTAACATCCATCACATCAGTACGCTTTCCTCTTTCACCCCTCTATCTCCGAATCAAATTCTAAGTTTGATTACCTTTGCCCGCCCAACCACCTGCCCTCTTGATCCTATCTCTTCTCACCTTCTCCAGTCTTTTGCTCCTGACCTTCTTCCTTTCCTCACCTATCTCATCAACATCTACTTGTCAACTGGCTGTTTCCCCGACACCTTCAAAGAGGCAAGAGTGACCCCACTTCTCAAAAAAACAACACTCAACTTGTCTGAAGTAAATAACTACAGCCCTGTCTGCCTTCTTCCATTTCTATCCAAAACTCTCCATTTTGTAAACTCTGTGGTAGTCCCCACCCAGACTGCTAGAAATCTGGTTGTGACACTTGACGACCAACACTTGTCTTCAACCTCCCCAAGTTCTCTCACACTATACCGCTCCTCCGCTCTCTTCACTGGTTAGTAATAAATGCCCGCATCCATTTCAAGACACTGGTACTTGCATACAGGGCTACAAATGGATCAGCCCCAGTGTACATCTAGGACACGGTCAAACCCTATACCCCAACCCCAAGTGTTTGCTGTCCTGGATCCCAAATGGTGGACTAAGCGTCAGCTAAATGACAGTAATTATAATGTTCCACAAATGAGACAAGAAAATCGTGAGTCACTTGGTTCATTTGTAAACAATACTGTGGGCTAAACAAAATATAGAGTGCAACAAAGAGAAGCATGAAGTTTTTGAGCATGAAGGACATTTGCAGGACATACGAATGTTGAGGTGAGACAACGGACGTTACGGTAAGCGTACCTGACT
>NC_045747.1:22627513-22627849 GCF_008692095.1 Etheostoma spectabile | reverse complement strand
TCCTGTGCTTGTGTGTTGGTAGCGTGTTGGTAGCTTGTTGCTTCTCACTAAATACCAGTTCAGTTTGTTAGATTTGCTATTACAGCGGCTAACTGTCCGCTAAACACTTATTCTTATAGTAGTTCTGCCTAAGCACTCACATATATTTTCATTTTTCAGCGACTTTTGTTAAATAACAGCTGTTTTTAACGCTTGGTAGCTAACGATACCGTACTTTAGCTTAGCTTCTAGCGACTTTAGCTTAGCAGTTAGCTATGTCATCACCCTCTCCTACTTTCTCTTGCTCGTGTGTGAGATGTTTAGTTACTCCTCTGCATCCTTTAGCGGTAATGGTAT
>NC_045747.1:22627399-22627503 GCF_008692095.1 Etheostoma spectabile | reverse complement strand
TGTAGTTTATTTATAGACGTGGAGGCGAGGCTTAGTGAGTTAGAAGTCCGTATCAGCACCATGATAGATCAGTCGTTAGTTACTGTAGCTAACCCCCCCCCCGG
>NC_045747.1:22627151-22627389 GCF_008692095.1 Etheostoma spectabile | reverse complement strand
GCGCGGGCCGGCCTGAGCCTGAGTTAGCCTCTGGTAGCCGTCCCCTGGCAACTTCCGAGCAGCCAGGACATATTGACTGGGTTACTGTGCGAGGAAGAGATAGTCGTAAGCTTTCAAAAGCCACGGACCACTACCAGCCTGTTAGCGTTAAACTGTTAACTCTGATTATCGGCAGCTCCGTTTTGAGAAACGTGAAGTTAGCGAAGCCGGCAGCCATAGTTAAGTGCATCCCGGGGGC
>NC_045747.1:22626750-22626913 GCF_008692095.1 Etheostoma spectabile | reverse complement strand
TGCCGCTGGCTATTGAGGTGGTGTCCAGATAATGATGTGGGCTTTGTGGATCACTGGCGGTCTTTCTGGGCAAGACCTGGTCTTATTCGGAGAGACGGCATTCACCCCACTTGGGATGGAGCAGCTCTCATTTCTAGAAACCTTGACAAGTTTATTAGTGGAC
>NC_045747.1:22626496-22626628 GCF_008692095.1 Etheostoma spectabile | reverse complement strand
AACAATTAAAACCACAAGTGCAATAGTACAAAAGAATAGGAGAATTAAATGTGGACTCATCAACATCAGATCTCTCTCTTCTAAAGGTGTACTAGTAAATGGATTAATATCAGATTCTAATATTGATCTATT
>NC_045747.1:22626384-22626486 GCF_008692095.1 Etheostoma spectabile | reverse complement strand
GAAACCTGGCTGGGTGATGGAGAATATGTTTGTCTAAATGAATCCACCCCCCCAGTCATTTTAATACTCACATTCCTCGAGGCACAGGCCGAGGAGGTGGAG
>NC_045747.1:22626014-22626170 GCF_008692095.1 Etheostoma spectabile | reverse complement strand
TAAAAACGGACAAAGTTCTTATTGTAGGGGATTTTAATATTCATGTGGACGATGAGAAGGATAGCCTTAGTACTGCGTTTATCTCTCTTTTAGATTCCATTGGCTTCTCTCAAAGTGTTCATAAACCTACTCACCGTTTTAACCACACCCTCGATC
>NC_045747.1:22611087-22625989 GCF_008692095.1 Etheostoma spectabile | reverse complement strand
TAAACTCCAAAACCGTACTCAAACAGTGTCAGATAAAAAGGGATTCTGTGGAACACTATAAATGTTCAATTTCAACACCATATACCAGAACACGATCGAGGGTGTGGTTAACCGGTGAGTAGGTTTATGAACACTTTGAGAGAAGCCAATGGAATCTAAAAAAGAGAGATAACGCAGTACTAAAGGCGATCCTTCTCATCGGTCCACATGAATATTAAAATCCCTACAATAGAACTTGTTCCTTTTTAGACTAAGTTTGACAAAAACTCCTGCAATTCGGATAGAATTCAGAGTATGGACCAGTGGCTCGGTACAAACAAACATAGAATGGTTCAGTGATTTCCACACTTGGTGGAAAGACTAAAACAAGACTTTCAATAGGTTATAATTCCGTTTAGTTTAGAGCTGATTAGTAGACTAGAATCAAAGATAGCTGCAACTCCACCTCCTCGCCTGTGCCTCGGAATGTGGTATTTAAAATGACTGGGGGGGTGGATTCATTTAGACAAACATATTCTCCATCACCCAGCCATTTTTCAGTAAGACAGAATAGATCAATATTAGAATCTGATATTAATCCTTTACTAGTACACCTTTGAGAGGAAGATCTGATGTTGATGAGTCCACATTTAATTCTCCTATTCTTTTGTACTATTGCACTTGTGGTTTTAATTGTTATGAGGTTTTCATGCACAGCTCCTCTTCTGTTTACCTTTGATTTAAATAATTTCAGGAGCAGAGAAGTGTGTTAGACTGGGACTCTGCCTCCTGGTCCCAACTCTGGATTGTCAATGATCAGGTCCACTAATAAACTTGTCAAGGTTTCTAGAAATGAGAGCTGCTCCATCCCAAGTGGGGTGAATGCCGTCTCTCCGAATAAGACCAGGTCTTGCCCAGAAAGACCGCCAGTGATCCACAAAGCCCACATCATTAATCTGACACCACCTCAATAGCCGCGGCAAAATGACAACATGCGGCTATACATGTCATCGCTGGTGAATTTGGCAGGGGTCCCAGAGAAAATTACGGTGTCCGACATTGACTTCGCGTTTGTACACACCGATCCACATTAATCTTAGTAACTTCCGTTTGGCGAACCGGAGTCATTAACGCCAACGTGAATAACAATCTTGCTGTATTTACGGTTCATCCTTAGCCAGCAGTTTCAGTAAGACTCAATGTCGCCCGCTCTAGCCCCGAGGCACTTAACTATGTGCTGCCGGCTTCGCTAACTTTCACGTTTCTTCAAAACGGAGCTGCCGATAATCAGAGTTAACAGTTTAACAGCTACCCGGCTGTGTAGTGGTCCGTGGCTTTGAAAGCTTACGACTATCTCTTCCCTCGCACAGTAACCCAGTCAATATGTCCTGGCTGCTCGGAAGTTGCCAGGGACGGCTACCATAGGCTAACTCAGGCTCAGGCCGCCCGCGCCGACTACCGGTGGGGGGGTTAGCTACAGTAACTACCGACTGATCTATCATGGCTGATACGGACTTCTAACTCACTAAGCCTCGCCCCCCGTCTATAATAAACTACACTTGTTACACCATACCATTACCGCTAAAGGATGCAAGGGAGTAACTAAACATCTCAACAGCGAGCAGAGAAAGTAGTGAGAGGGTGATGACATAGCTAACTTGCTAAGCTAAAGTCGCTAGAAGCTAAGCTAAAGTACGGTATCGTTAGCTACCAAGCGTTAAAAACAGCTGTTATTTAACAAAAATCGCTGAAAAATGAAAATATATGTGAGTGCTTAGGCGAACACTATAAATAAGTGTTTAGCGGACCAGTTAGCCGCTGTATAGCAATCTAACAAACTGAACTGGTATTTAGTGAGAAGCAACAAGCTACCAACACGCTCACCAACACACAAGCACAGAAAACGGAATGAGTCAGGTACGCTTACCGTAACGTCCGTTGTCTCACCTCACATTGTCTGTATGTCCTGCAAATGTCCTCTGCCAAAAACTTCATGCTTCTCTTTGTTGCACTCTATATTTGTTTAGCCCACAGTATTGTTTACAAATGACCCAAGTGACTCACGATTTTCTTGTCTCATTTGTGGAACATTATAATTACTGTCATTTAGCTGACGCTTAGTTTCCACCATTTGGGATCCAGACAGCAACACTTGGTTGGGGTATAGGGTTTGACCGTGTCCTGATGTACATGGGGCTGATCCTTTGTAGCCCTGTATCAGTACCAGTGCTTGAAATGGATGTCGGGCATTTATTACTAACCAGTGAAGAGAGCGAGGGAGGTTATAGTGTGAGAGAACTTGGGGAGGGTTGAAGACAAGTGTTGGTCGTCAAGTGTCCAACCAGATTTCTAGCAGTCTGGTGGGGACTACCACAGAGTTTACAAAATGGAGAGTTTTTGGATAGAAAGGAAGAAGGCAGACCGGCTGTATTTATTTACTTCAGACAAGTTTGAGTGTTGTTTTTTTGAGAAGTGGGTCACTCTTGCCTCTTTGAAGTGTCGGGGAAACAGCCAGTTGACAAGTAGATGTTGTAGATAGGTGAGGAAAGGAAGAAGGTCAGGAGCAAAAGACTGGAGAAGGTGGAAGAGATAGGATCAAGAGGGCAGGTGTGGGCGGCAAAGGTAATCAAACTTAGAATTTGATTCGGAGATAGAGGGGAAAGAGGAAGCTGTACTGATGTGATGGATGTTAAGATGATTTGTAAAGTGTGGTGGAGAATAAAGAGTGTAGTCTATTTTTTTAACAAGTAGTTTTGACAAAGTGGTTGGGTAGGAGTGTAGGAGGTGGCTGGGGTAATCTAGGAGGTAACTTTAACTAACCCTAGTTTTTTAGGGTTGGAAAAGAAGATTCAATTTGATTTTATAAAAGAGTTTTTTGCTGCAGAAATAGAGGCAGCAAAGGATGAAAGAAGAGATTGATAGCAAGAGCCGGTCATCTGGTTTTTTAGATTTCCACCATTTGCTTGCTGCTGCCTGTATAGTTGATCTTTCAGCATGCACTGAGTCAGATACCATGGGCTGGGCATGGACTTGCGAGCCTGCTGTAAAGTAAAGGGCAGACAGTGTCAAGGAAGGGGAAAGCGAAGAGAGTGTCTGTGGCAATGTTGAGGCATGTGTAAGAAGAATGGAGATTCAGATGAGAAGTTGATAAGTAGATAAAGCAAGAGAAGGAGAGAGTTAAAACATTGTTACGGGCGGACAGGTATTTGTCGCTTGGATGTGGTTGTGAGCTTGGACCGAGTGAGTGTTAGAAAAATTTTACCAAAAGACGACAAAGAATCACTGAATAATTTTAACAAAGTTCCTTGCGCAATCACATCCACTTCAACGAGTACAGAGATGGACTGAAGAGCAAATTCTGCAGTGTCCACTTATACATTGAAACCCCCCTCCCATCTCTATGCCTTGAACAGCTGTACTATCTCAAAAGCAATTAAACTCAACCTGACATGTGACTGGGAGTAAAGGGAAGGTCTAGCCAAGTTCTTTGAAGATAGCTGTGATGTGCTGTTATGTGACCCTTGGGCGCTTCAGACATAGAGACATTCAGTTTTAATAGTTACATTTCCAACATAGAGATGAAGCATGGTCTGAGGTATGGATTGGAGTAACAGTGAGGTTGTACAGCAGTTTGAGGTAAATATGAGATCTAGGTTGTTGCCAGCTTTGTGAGTGGGTGGTAAGGTGAGAGGTGAGAGGCAAAAGAAAGAGAAGATGTAAAAAGGCACTGACCTTCGCTGTCTGATGTTGAAGTTGCCCAGATGTATCCCGCGAGGGCCAGTTTTCAAGGTTTTGAAAGAAGGACATCCAGCTCTTCCAAAAACTCTCCCAGATTTCCTGCTGGTGGTAGATAACTCAATGTTTAGTTGTGCCAGATGAGTTATGTTAACAGAAATTCAGAAGAGATTGGAGTGAACTGTGGCCCACTAAATTATTTAGTTATTATTTAGTGTGGTGTATGACTTCCTGTTGTCTGCTTGATATTGCCGCTAGTTTTATTTCGTCAGCACTGCTTGCTGCTTAAGACGGAGACACACTGTGAGTAGAATGAAAGCCTGATGAAGACCTGTTTTTGGTCGAATCGTTGCTTATTCTTCTGAGTCATTTTCAAAGTTTTTTATAAAAACATACTTCAAACAAGATGTAATATTCGCGGCGAAGAAATTTTTTGGCGCCTGAGCAAAAACATGGCGACCAGATGTCTTCCAGCCACAACGGCCGAAGGAGACGGTATGACTCCATTGATCTACCGGTAGGACACTTTTCGCCACATCATGAGACCGCCCGACCACGCGTAGACCGGCTGGCCTCCGTGATGAGTGTGAGCAGCACGCCCGGGGGTACCGCCATGATGACTGCAGCTGCAGCCGCAGCGAATTCCGACAGGGCCGCTCGCCCTCCACAGCACGCCGGGCCCACACCCAGCGACTCTTGCGGATGCAGGAAGCCAGCGGGCCCGCGCTTTCCAGCCCCGCCATGATAGAGAGGGGGCAGGACGTGTCCTATGCCAGAGATGAAAACTGATCCTGGGCTACAGAAAGGGTGTGGTACACCGAGTCCCACCACCATAGGACACTATATTCTTTTATGGGTTAATTTAAGTTAATACAAGCAAAAACCATATATGTGTGTATTAATATATTCATTACCAAAGGTTGAATAACTTTTATTCATGTTCATAGTGATGATTTATTCATTTTCATATTGATAATATGATACTTACCTGTGTTATTTTTCACATAAGATAGATTTCTGTTGAGATTATTATGGAGTCACATAGGGTACAGTGGTGGTAGGTATTACAGTCGTATAAGCAATTTATTGCACAGTTTTATATACATATATAAGGTTTATAACTTTAATTTCTCATATTAATAAATATGATACTTACCTGGGTTAATTTTTACATGGAGGATATTTTCTGTTGGGATGATATTGAGTCACATTATGGTACAGTGGGGTTTTATATACAGTCTGTTAAGCAATTTATTGCACATAGTTGAAACCCTAATTTCTTACCCTTACCCAACCTTTAATTCCTAAACCCAACCATTACCCCTTCCTATAAACCTAACCCTAACCTAACCTTATATCCTACCTAGCCCTAACCTTTATTATCCTAACTCTAACAGTTTATCCCATACAACAATACAGTACAGTATATGTTTTTATAATCAATACTTACCTGCATATCACAAGAATACAATAGACACAATACAATGATACATGGGATTTATCTAATATTCATTTGCATGCTGTGGGGGGATGTGTGTATTAATTTGTCGTTTTACAGGAATTTGCGCCTTAATTATTTCTTAATATTGGGCACTGTTCATCCCTGTTTAATCATTTTGTTTGAGGTCATAGTTTCTGACACACACCTTTTAAATGATATAATTTTTTAGAATGTATTGAAAGGCTATATTAACCCGTTTTTCATCTGTTTTTACTTTTGAGTTTTTTCTTTTCTTTTTTAGTATATTATATGTTTTATGTTATTTGGTCAATTATCCTTTGGTTATATTAGGTAGTATTGGTTAGATAAATTGTAGTCATTTTGGTTTGGTTATTTATGGTGTTAGTCTATTCCTCCCCCCCCTTTGGTGTCAGAATGGCCTTGTCAGCCACTATATATGTTTCCCTCATGTCTCAGTATGGAGGTCTGTTTGATTATTTACCTGAGTTAAAGTTCTGTTAGTTGACCTCTTTTATGGCCCAGGACTTTCTTTTTTCGAAAATTGTTGTGTTTTGTTTTTGTAAATAAAAACTTGTATTTTTTTGAAAATTTACCTAGTGACTCTCCTCGTGCCTGCTAGCTTGGTCCCTCACAACCTGTCTCTCTTAGTTATGCTTTGATAAGCTTATGTAGGGCATAGAATTGAATTGTTTTAGGAAGTGAGGAGTCGCAGCGTCCGCCTAATTCGCCCACACTGCTTCTCGTCATAGTTGCCAGATCTATCTATCATTAATCAATAATTAATAATAAAACGAGGGAGGCAGGGCATACAGCCCGGTCCGGTTGGGGAGAGTTCAGCCGACCAGGCTCCTCTCTTTACCCTGTCCCTCTTGGTTATGCTGTAATAGTTATGACAGCTGGGGACTTCCTTTGCACACACTGAGCTCCTCTCTTCCTCTATCTTTCCCATTTATGTGCATCTATGTCCCAGAAATGCGTGTTACTAACCTACTCTGGGGAGTCACTCCGGTTCCTTATTTCTTTTTTTCCCCAGCATGTTCCCTTGGATCAGAGAGGCTCCAAAATCATGGTAGCAGCTGTGCCATGGTCCCGCTACACGTTCTGCGATGCATGTTCATCTTGCTACACTCTGCTGTGCCCTGCCAGTGTCCGCTGTGCTTGTAATGCCCACAGTGCCCTGCTAGCCATGAATACTACAAAGAACTGCTACAAACTACTATTTTATCTATTTTGTGTTATTTCCACTCTTCATTCTAACCCAACCGGCCCGTCAGACACCGCTACAGAGCCTGGTCTTGTCCGAGAGTTTTCTGCCTAAAAGGAAGTTTTTCCTCGCCACTGTCGCACTGGTTGCTTGCTCTGGAGGAAAAACTGTTGGGTCCTTGTAATCCTGGAGTGTGGTCTAGACCTACTCATCTGTAAGAGTCTCGATATAACTCTTGTTATGAATTTGATACTAGAATAAAATTGAAATTAATTGAATTAAATTCCTGCCAAAAAACACGCAATCCAGCAAACACACACAGCATTGGTATAAAGCAGTCAGAACCCAAATAAAGTACTTATCTTAAAAGCACATACCCAATAAAGTAAGTCTTATCTTACAAAGCAGCTTACTATTAATTATGGCTTGCTTTATGTAATGACCAGTAGTGTACAACATTCAAGTAGTGTACAACATTAGTGATGAGTACAGCTTGCTAATTATGTAAAGGTACACGGCCTTTAGACAGTATCTGGTTTACCTTTTGAGAACCTTTTGGGTAAGCTTAAGACAATTATAAGGAAAGCTGACACTCCCTAGCACAGGTTATGCAGGTTATCTGAGCATAACAGAGAGGTTGCAATTTTTGATTCAACCACTGATCAGCAGACGTCTTTAAATTTCCACATCAAGATGGACCATGCCAGAGTGGCTGCAGGGAAATGTCAGCCAGTTTAAGCATTTTGTTTCGTGCAAAACATAATTGGGCCAAGCAACACAAGTATGGCTGGTACCAGGAGTATACAGCAAACAGGCACTTTCCAGTTAGCCACTTGATTCAAGGGATTTGGGATATACTCCCACTGGTCCTTTGTGTGCTCCATTGTAACATAGTTAAAAAGGTTCAGATTAATCCTACTAATGGGACTACTGTGCCACCTGCTGTTGTACCTGCAGCGTGCAGTATTAATGACAAAGGATTATGGATAATCCTCAAAGCAACGGAGATTACCCCTAGGTAACGTGTCTGTAATGTCTGTGACTAAACATGTTACTTATTTGAAAAGCAATTAAAATTTCAGCTAGATGTATTTGGTGTGAATATTATGTGTCTCTATTTAATTTTGCCATGTTTTTATAAGTTAACCCACATTGATGTTTTTTGTAGCCATAGAAAATCTCCCCAGTATAGCTAGCTAACTTTAACATGATGAAAGTGTGTGCGTTTGGATCTGGGACACAAGATTGCACACAATTCAAGCCCATGTACTTGTTCAGTCTTTGATATAACACTAGTTGAATAAGTTTTAAGTTTGTAACATCTCATGTAACCCTGTACATGCATCTGGTAAGTGCAATTATTTGTTTTACATATTAACATAGTTGATCTATATTTGGTTTCCATTGTTATTGATTTTACGTCGCCTCTTGGCCTGTATCAAGACATGTTTCACATAGTACATTTAGCCATCAATGAAGTGGAAGTAGTGCCTGCACATCTGGTAAAAATAACATCTGTATGTGGGCACCATACAAACAATGAATAATGAAAGCAGTAAGATCACGGAACTGGACCTCTCTGGATTCCCATACAAAGTGCACAAAAATATTAAGCATAGGTATAATAAGACATGTTTTCTTGGATTTGCTGTACTTTGGTATTTAAAATCCTCTCCATTCATTGTCCCTGTGACCGCTACATATGAGAGCAAGAATCAAATTACCAAGGCTAAGCAATTCACAGGTTTTCCTGATTCTAAGCAGGAAGAAAATCCAATCCGTGAGGATGTGACAGTGACAGTGAGAGGCAGGGACCATCCACACTTCCCACCCTCCGCCCTTGCACAAGTGGACATGTTGATACCTCGCTCCCCCTGTTTTACAATGAAGAACAATAATTGCCAAATTCAGTGTCTTTTTTTCAATATTATCAATAACAATCAGTGACTCAAAGGACTGACCTGATCAGTCAATGTGAGTATGACGTTTAGAGAATGACTGAATATGAAATTAATTATGTGCTCTGCCCTCACCAAGTCTGAACCCAGTTGAAACACTATTGGTACTTTCCACTCTCCACTATCGTCAGAAAAACCCCAAATGAGGGCTTGCTTGATTCACATCATCCAACAATCCTGTTATTTGTCTCTGGAGTGTGCCCTGAAGAAGGTGCAACGAACACAAGCCCAGCTTCTAGAGTGCAAGGATTGCTGAATGTAAGTAAACATTTTATTTATTGTATCTTCTGTTAATATGCCTACATCTGGTAAAGCTACTCTTTTTCTTTTACTTTAGCTCTTAGTGGAAGAAACACACATCTCTGGCCAGTAATTACCATTCCAGCATCTGTATGTATATTCTATTGAATGTGTTCACATCCCACAGCTATGTAAAATAATGTTGAAAAAATGGCACCATGGATGGGCTGCTATTATTTTCCTTAAACTGACAAGTATATAGAAATTAAGACTTATTTTGAAGTAAAAACATAGGCATATCCTCGGTGGAAACAAAGAACACCGCTCATAAAACATCTACAAGGCCACAATGGCTGCCTAGTGCACTTCACTTGGCTACGTTGTTATAAAAGTTGTCGCTACATATACAGTAGCTGGCTACTCAATACTGGTCATAGTAACAGAATTCCCAACAGACCCAGAAATACACGCTCAGACATTTACCTATTTTTAAAAGCTACATAAATATAATTATATATATAATATCATATATATATCTATATATATATACAGTATAGATATATATATATATACACACACTTATACACTCACCTATAGGATATATTGGAACACCATACTAATACTGGTGTTGTGACCCCCTTTTGCCTTCAGAACTGCCTTAATTCTACGGCATTGATTCAACAAGGTGCTGAAAGCATTCTTTAGAAATGTTGGCCAAGTGATAGATAGCAATCTTGCAGTTGATGGAAATTTGTGGATGCACATCCAGGGCACATACTCCCGCTTCCACCACATCCCAAAGATGCTCTATTGGGTTGAGATCTGGTGACTGTGGGGCCATTTGTACGTGAATTCATTGTCCTGTTTCAAGAATCATATGTGAAATTATTCGAGCTTGTGACTGGTGCATTATCCTGCAGAAGTAAGCCATCAGAGGATGGGTACATGGTGGCCATAAGGATGGACATGGTCAGAACACATGCTCAGGTAGGCCGGGGCATTTAAACAATGCCCAACGCACTAGGGGCCTAAACTGTGCCAAGAAAACATCCCCCACACCCTTACACCACCACCACCAGCCTGCACAGTGGTAACAGGCATGATGGATCCTGTTCTCATTCAGTTTAAGCCAAGCCAAATTCGGACTCAACCATCTGAAATGTCTCAACAGAAAATCGAGCACTCATCAGACCAGGTAACATTTTTCAGTCTCAACTGTCCAGTTTTGGTGAGCTCTTGCAAATTGTAGCCTCTTTTCCTATTTGTCGGAGATGAGTGGTGGGGGGTTTCTGCTGTGGTAGCCATCCGCCTCAAGGTTGTGGCGTGTTGTGCTTCACAATGCTTTGCTCATACCTGGTTATAAAGTGGCAATTTCAGTCAAAGTTTTCTTCTATCAGCTTGAATCATCGGCCCCCTTCTCCTCTGACCTCTAGCAATCAAAAAGGCCAATTTTTGCCCACGGACTGCCGCAAAATTTTTACTGATTGTTTTTTCCCTTTTCACACCATTCTTTGTAAACCCTAGAAAACTGTTGTGCATTTAAATCCAGAGTAACTGAGACAGATGTGATGTGTGAAATACTCAGAGCAGCCCGTCTGGCTCACCAACAAACCATGCCACACTCAAAATTGTTTAATCACCTTTCTTTGCCATTTGACATTCAGTTTGGAGTTCAGGAGATTGTCTTGACAGGACCACAACCCCTAAATGCACTGAAGCAACTGCCATGTGATTGGTTGATATTAGATATTGCATTAATTGAGAATTGAAACAGGTGTTTACCTAATATCCTTTAGGTGAGTGTATATTGGTTTATGTATTAAGGCAAGAGAAAGGAGGGAAAGACCACAGTGAAGAGTCTTTGGGGAGTTGGGGAAAGAACCTCATTAACAAAGAGCTCAAACGAAATTCGATTCTACCCAGTAAGACAAAATTAGCACCTTTGAAATTCATGTAATGTTTTCTTACTCTCTTTATTAAACTCCTTTAGTTTAATATTAATTGAAGGCGACTTTTTCATTTTAAATTAACATTGTCATCAGAAAACGTTGCAAATACTAATCCACATACCCAGTCAATGTCTGGTTTTGGTAGACATGTGGGGATGGATCAGTGAGAACTAATGTTGCCAATTGAGGCTCTGGTGTTCATGGTGGTTGGCCTTCAGGCATGGAAGGCTCCCAATTGGCTTACTACAAAGTCTACAACTCTCTTCCCCAGAAACACAAAGGGTCCTTCTCAGTCATGCTTTGAGGAGTTGCATGCACGGGGCAGTCAGTGGTATGTGTATTAATGGATGGGTATGCCTCCAATGTCAGCATGTGTGCACCAACTCGGTGTGAGCTGAAGGAGACCCACGAGAGCGCTTCAAACTAGTATCCTCACATCGGGTACCTGGCAAGAAAGTATTTGTAATGATGGACTCTGACACATGTTCAAGTTGGCACGTAATAGTGTTGCAGGTAAATAATGATCATTTAGACCTATTTGTAATTATGCCTCTGTTGCTAAAAGTTATTTCTAAATATGTGTTTTTTGCACAGTTATGGTTTGGACGTGATGATCAATATTTTTCTTGTTTGTACTTCTTTGAGCAGTTGCTAGTCTTAATCTGCAAGCATCCAGTAAAATTGCAACGACCACCGGACAGATCAATTGGCTATACTGTCATCTCAATGATGTGCAAAAAAAGATGGACTGCTGCTGCCATACAATTACAGACAAAGATATGTCTACTTTGAGAACCACAAATAGGGTGTCCCTGGCTACACAGACCCTGAGTCGCTCCACACACCTAGGTGCCATGGCCTCTGCATAATGAGAGAGGCAATGGCAGAATTCATTGAGGTAATACAATTTGTGATTATAGAACCAGTACATGCTTTTTTTAATAAATGATACCTTTGAAATCCGGTATATAGTGATTTTAGATGCCTATATTTCTTTATAGATTACTGACAGGCTGTTTGATACAATGAAATGGACGCAATCCTCATGCCAAAGGATTCAAAGCTTCCTTGGGTGCTTTGAATTGGAAGAGAGGAAATCATTTTTGTCAAGAGCCAGGGACTACTTGCTCACTTTGTGACAAAAGATGGAACACCCCTTCACAATCTAAGAGGTCTATTAAAATAGTGCTTTTTAAGTTCATACCATGAGTTCAACACACTCTGTTTCCCCCTATGCACTGTTCCTAAGATGCTCCGTTGTTCTGTTTTGCATACGCGTTTCATGTCTAGGGTGACCAGATGTCCTCGTTTTCAGGGGACCGTCCTTGTTTTGGTGTCTGTCCCTGGCTAAAACTACCTTTGTCCCCGTTCTTTTTTTAAAGACAAATCAGGTTTTTCAATCGGATTGATGTCAAACTGGAAATGTCCCAGTTTTTCTCCTTTTTGGGGATTTATTCCCAGTTTGATCTTGGAAGTCTGGTGACTTTCCTATCATATCAGAATATTTTATTACTGTTAAGCCCATAATGATATAAAATACGCCTACCCAGTGTATCCTAGCTATATGACTTTGCAGCAAACAAATAGTGTGAATATCAGTTTGTTATTCAGTAGGTATGATTATAAATGCGCAGACATTCATTGCCCCTGCCAACGATTACACTGAGTGGAGCGGGTTGACTGGTCCATTGTGGCCCCAGTTTGTTGGCGTAAGTAAGTGACGAGACATCTGGCTGAAAAGAGGGACATTGGCAGACATTCCAGCGGCACCTGAGCAATCCCGGAAGTGGAATGTCGGTAATAGACTAACAGAAACAGTCAGTCACATGGAGGTCACAGTGCAGGCCGCTTAATGGGTGTAATGCTCTCTCTTTTAAGAGACCATTCCCAGAACAAGTTCAAATGTCAAAAATCCCTTGTTGTGGTCCTGCTGGCAGACTGGAGCCCAGGATGAAGGCTGGGGAATCTCTAAAGTGACTGAAGAATAAGGAAGAGATCATATCATATCACTCCGCATTCCTGGTTGTGCAGAATTTTGTTGTTATCTGTGGGGAGTGACAGGTCAGAAACCAGATGTCAATATACAAGGAAGGACAGGAACCATAGTCTAGAGGGGTGCCCAAATGCTTTCCCTTACGGGCCAAAATTAATCAGGGTGGGGGCCGCGGCTCAAAAATAAATTTTCAAGTTGTGGACCTTTAATTTGAAATGTTTTGCATATCATAAAATTTGAGTTGAGCACATATTAAGGAATAATAAAATGAATATTTATAAGGTCTAAACTATATTTGATACAAATAGTTTTGATTAATCATTACAATTCAGGACGGAACATGCCCCTATGACCTACGGTGAAACTCAAAAAATTAGCAATGGTGCCAACGTTCATTTATTTCAGTAATTCACTTAAAAGGTGAACTCTAATTATTTAGACTCTGACATGAAAAGTGGATATTTCACAAGCCTTTATTTGATATAATTTTGATGATTGTGGCGTACAGCTTATGAAAACCTAAATTCAAATCTCAGAAAATTAGACATATTACATGAAATCAATAAAAAAAGGATTTTAAATACGGAAATGTCCAGCCCTCTGAAAAGTATAATCATGCATATGTACTCATACTTTGTTTGGGCCCCTTTTGCTTGAATTACTGCCTCAATGCAGCGTGGCATGGATGCTATCAGCCTGTGGCACTGCTGAGGTTCTTATGGAAGACCGATGCTACAATGCGTCTTCCTCTTCTGCCATGTGTTCGGCCCTCACGGCTCTCATCTTTTCGCTTGGCAATGCCCCATAGATTCTCTATGTGGTTCAGGTCAGAGAGTTTGCGGGCCAATCAGCACATTAATCCCCTGTTCATTGAACCAGGTTTTGGTACTTTTGGCCGTGTGGGCAGGTGCCAGTCCTGCTGTAAAGGTGAAGTCAGCATCTCCATAAAGCTCGTCTGCTGAAGGAAGCATAAAGTACTCTAAAATGTCCTGGTAGACGGGCTGCGCTGACTCTGGACTTAATAAAGCTGTGGACCAACACCAGCAGATTACATGGCTCCCCACCAACACAGACTTTGGAAACTTCACACGTGACTTCAAGCATCTTGATTGTGTGCCCTCTCCATTCTTCCTCAGACTCTGGAACCTTGGTTTCCAATGAGGCAAAATTTGCTCTCATCAGAAAAGAGGACTTTGGACCACTTAGAAATAGACCAGTTTTTTTTTTTTCTTTAGCCCAGGTTATACACTTCTGACGTTTGTTGTTCAGGAGCGGCTTGACAAGAGAATACGACTTGAACTCTTGTCCAGGACCCGTCTGTGTGTGGTGGCTCTTGATGCAGTAACTCCCAGCCTCAGACCACTCCTTGTGAAGCTCCCCCACCATTTGAATGGCCTTTTCCTGAACATCCTCCCCGCTACGGTCATCCTGCTTGCTTGTGCAACCTTTTCTTCCACACTTTCCTTCCATTAACTTTCTATTAATGTGCATTGATACGGCACTTTGAGAACACCTAGCTCCTTTGCAATTACCTTTTGAGGCTTTCCTTCCTGTGGATGGTGTCAATGAGGTTTTTCTACCAACTGTCAGGTCAGCAGTCTCCCATGATTGTGAATTCTACTGAACCAGACTGAGAGACCAATTAAAGGCCCGGAACCCTTTACAGGTGTTTTGAATTAATTAGCTGATTAAAGTGTGATACTTGAGCCTACAATACTGAACTTTTGCACCATATGCTAATTTTCTGAGATTTTGAATTGGGGTTTTCATAAACTGTACGCCAAAATCCTCAAAAGTTATGTCAAATAAAGGCTTGAAATATCTCACTTGCATGTAGTGAGTCTATATAATATTTAGTTTCACCTTTTAAGTTGAATTACTAAATGGCTGAACTTTTTCACCATATGCTGATTTTTTGATTTCACCGTACATACACCATCGTACCCACACATCATTTTGTAAAACAAAACTTCAAACTTGTGTCCATTGTGCAAAATGCTCTGTAACCACATTAGATTCTCACCGAATAAAAAACACCAGCTGGCAGAACATTTCCTCCTGTTCCTTATTTTCCTCTCCCTCTTGTGAAAAGTATCTCATAAATCTTGATGCTGATCTATGCATTTTACAATTTGGAGATAGGGCAAATGTGGAGGAACTCAAACCAAAACTTTTAATAAACAGTCAGAAATATACGTCAGAAATTAATGTGATTTTTGCAGCTGATACTGCTGAACTATACGCCATTAGGCAAAACCTTCTATACAAGATGTATATCTGATAGAGCTGTAACTAAATTTAAGGATGTGATTTCATTAGCATTGAATTCATTACCAAGTCCCAAAGTAACGGAGGACTCCTATGCTATTAGTCCCTCCCAAA
>NC_045747.1:22604274-22611062 GCF_008692095.1 Etheostoma spectabile | reverse complement strand
TTTTGCTTTAATTTGTAGTTTTAGTGTTATACCATGGAGCTAACCGTCTTTGTTTTATTATCTTCTTTTTTAGAGGGGGCAACAGAGTCGAGTGTCTTGTTCGCCGCGAGCCTGCTGCACTATCAACAAAATGATTCGATTTGGGTGGGACTAATAGCATAGGAGTCCTCCGTTCTTTGGGACTTGGTAATGAATTCAATGCTAATGAAATCACATCCTTAAATTTAGTTACAGCTCTTAGATATACATCTTGTATAGAAGTTTTGCCTAATGGCGTATAGTCAGCAGTATAACCAAAAGTAATCAAACATGGTCAATAAAAAGGGATTCTGTGGGAACACTATTAAATGTTCAATTTCAACACCATATACCAGAACAAGATCGAGGGTGTGGTTAAAACGGTGAGTGTAGGTGTTTATGACACTTTGAGAGAAGCCAATGGAATCTAAAGAGAGATAAACGCATTACTAGCTATCCTTCTCATCGTCCACATGAATATTAAAATCCCCTACAAAGAACTTGTTCCGTTTTTAGCACTAAGTTTGACAAAACTCTGCAAATTCGGATAAAATTCAGAGTATGGACCAGGGCTCGTACACTATAAAATAGAACTGGTTGCAGTGATTTCCAACTTGGGTGGAAAGACTAAGACAAGACTTTCAAATGAGTTATAATTCATTTAGGTTTAGAGCTGATTAGTACTAGATCAAAGATAGCTTGCCACTCCACTCCTCGGCCTGTGCCTCGAGGAATGTGATATTAAAGCTGACTGGGGGGGTGGATTCATTTAGACAAACTATTCTCCATCACCCAGCCAGGTTTCAGTAAACAGAATAGATCAATATTAGAATCTGATATAATCCATTACTAGTACCACTTTAGAAGAGAGAGATCTGATGTTGATGAGTCCACATTTAATTTCCCTATTCTTTTGTACTATTGCACTTGTGGTTTTAATTGTTATGAGGTTTTCATGCCAGCTCCCTCTGTTTACCTTTATTTAAATAATTTCGAGAGCAGAGACAGTGTGTTAGACTGGACTCTGCCTCCTGGTCCCACTCTGTTGTCAATGATCAGGTCCACTAATAAACTTGTCAAGGTTTCTAGAAAGTAGTGCTCCATCCCAGTGGGTGTGAATGCTCGTCTTCCGAATAAGACCGAGGTCTTGCCCAGAAAGAGACCGCCAGTGATCCACAAAGCCCACATCATTATCTGACACACACCTCAATAGCCAGCGGCAAAATGACAACATGCGGCTAACATGTCATCGCTGGTAGTTTGGCAGGGTCCAGAGAAAATTACGGTGTCCGACTTGACTTCCGCGTATGTCCACACCGATCCCCATTAATCTTAGTAACTTTCCGTTTGGCGTAACCGGGAGTCATTACACGCCACGACGTGAATAACAATCTTGCGTATTTACGTTACATCCTTAGCCAGCAGTTTCAGATAAGACTCAATGGTCGCCCGCTCTAGCCCCCGGGATGCACTTAACTATTGCTCCGGCTTCGCGCTAACTTCACGTTTCTCAAAACGGAGCTGCCGATAATCAAGTTAACAGTTTAAACGCTAACAGCTGGTAGTGGTCCGTGGCTTTTGAAAGCTTACGACTATCTCTTCCTCGTCCACGTAACCCCGTCAATAGTCCTGGCTGCTCGGAAGTTGCCAGGGACGGCTACCATAGGCTAACTCATGCTCCCGGCCGGCCCGCGCCGACTACCGGTGGGGGGGTTAGCTACAGTTAACAACGACTGATCTATCTGGTGCTGATACGAACTTGGCTAACTCACTAAGCTCGCCTCCACGTCTATAATAAACTACACTTGTTCCACCATACCATTCACCTCAAAGGATGCAGAGGAAGTAACTAAACATTCTCACACACACGAGCAGAAAGTAGGAGAGCGGTGTGACATAGCTAACTGCTAAGCATCAAAGTCGCTAGAAGCTAATCTAAAGTACGGTATCGTTATCTACCACAGCGTTAAAAACAGCTGTATTTACAACAAGTCGCTGAAAAATGAAAATATATGTGAGTGCTTAGGCAGACTACTATAAGAATAAGTTGTTTGTAGCGGACAGTTAGCGCTGTAAATAGCAATCTAACAAACTGAACTGGTATTATTGAGAAGCAACAAGCTACCACACGCTGACCAACACACAAGCACAGGAAACGGAAATGAGTCAGGTAACGCTTACCGTACGTCCGTTGTCTCACCTTCAACATTCGTATGTCTGCAAATGTCCTTCTTGCTCAAAACTACTTCATGCTTCTCTCTTTGTTGCACTCTATATTTGTTTAGCCCACAGTATTGTTTACAAATGACCAAGTGACTCACGATTTTCTTGTCTCATTTGTGGAACATTATAATTACTGTCATTTTAGCGTGACGCTTTTCCACCATTTGGGATCCAGACAGCAACACATTGGGGTGGGGTATAGGGTTTGACCGTGTTCCTGATGTAACTGGGCTGATCCCATTTGTAGCCCTGTATCAGTACCATGTGTCTTGAAATGGATGCGGGCATTTATTACTAACCAGTGAAGAGAGCGAGGAGGCGTATAGGTGAGAGAACTTGGATGTTGAAGACAAGTGTTGGTCTCAATGTCACACCGATTTCTAGCAGTCTGGGTGGGGACTACCACAGAGTTTACAAAATGGAGAGTTTTGGATAGAAATAGGAAGAAGGCAGAACGGGCTTGTATTATTTACTTCAGACAAGTTTGAGTGTTGTTTTTTGAGAAGTGGGTCCTCTTGCCTCTTTGAAGGTGTCGGGGAAACAGCCAGTTGACAAGTAGATGTGATGAGATAGGTGAGGAAAGGAAGAGGTCAGGAGCAAAAGACGGAAAGGTGAGAAGAGATACGATCAGGCAGGTGTTGTTGCGGGCAAAGGTAATCAAACTTAGAATTTGATTCGGAGATAGATGTAAAAGAGGAAACGTACTGATTGATGGATGTTAAGATATTTAGTAATTGTGGTGGAAATAAAGTGTATGTCATATTTTTTAACAAAGTATTTGACAAAGTGGTTTGGTAGGAGTAGGAGTGGCTGGGGTAATCAGGAGGTAACTTTAACTAACCCTAGTTTTTTAGGGTTGGAAAAGAAGATTCAATTTGATTTTATAAAAAAGAGTTTTTTGCTGCAACAGAATAAGGGCAGCAAAGGAGTGAAAGAAGAATTGATAGGCAAGCCGGTCACTGGTGGTTTAGATTTCCACCATTTGCTTGCTGCTGCCTGTATAGTTGATCTTTCAGCATGCACTGAGTCAGATAACCAGTGGAGCTGGGCATGACTTGCGAGCCTGCTGTAAAGTAAGAGGGCAGACAGTGTCAAGGGAAGGGGAAAGCGAAGAAGTGTCTGTGGCAATGTTGGGAGCATGTGTGTAACGAATGGAGATCAGATGGAGAGGTGATAAGTAGATAACAGCGAGAAGGAGAGAGTTAACAATGTTACGCGGACAGTTATATTGTCGCTTGAGATTTGGTTGTGAGCTTGGGACCGCGAGTGAGTGTGAAAAAATTATTACCAAAGACGACAAAGAATCACTGAATAATTTTAAACAAAGTTACTTGCGCATCACATACACCACACGATGTACAGAGATGGACTGAAGAGCAAATTCTGCAGTGTCCACTTATACATTGAAACCCCCTCCCATCTCTATGCCTTGAACAGCTGTACTATCAATCAAAGAGCAATTAAACTCAACCTGACATGTGAATGGAGTAAAGGGAAGAGAGTCTATGCCAAGTTCTTTGAAGATAGCTGTGATTGTTCTGTTATGTGACCTGTGGCGCTTTCAGACATAGAGACATTCAGTTTTAATAGTTCATTTTCCAACAGTAAGAGATGAAGACATGGTCCTGAGGTATGGATTGGAGTAACAGTGAGGTTGTCCAGCATTTGAGGTAATATTGAGATCTAGGTTGTTGCCAGCTTTGTGAGTGGGTGGGTAAGGTGAGAGTGAGACAAAAGAAGAGAGAAATGTAAAAAGGCACTGCCTTCGCTGTCTGGATGTTGAAGTTGCCCAGATGTATCCGCGGAGGGCCAGTTTTCAAGGATGTTTGAAAGAAGGACATCCAGCTCTTCCAAAAACTCTCCAGATTTCCTGCTGGGTGGTAGATAACTAATATGTTTAGTTGTGCCAGTGAGTTATGGTAACACTGAAATGTCAGAGAGAGTGGAGTGAACTGTGGCCCATAAATTATTTAGTTTTTTTTATTTGGGTGTATGACTTCCTGTTTCTCTTGATATTGCGCTAGTTTTTTATTCTGTCAGCACTGCTTGCTGCTTAAGACGGACGACACACTGTGGTAGAATGAAAGCCTGATGAAGACCTGTTTTTGGTCGCATCGTTGCTTATTCTTCTGAGTCATTTCAAGTTTTTTATAAAAACATACTTCAAACAAGATGTAATATTCGGCGGCGAAGAAAGTTTTGGCGCCTGAGCAAAACATGGGACCAGAATGTCTTCCAGCCACAGCTACGGCCGAGGAGACGGTATGACTCCATTGATCTACCGGTAGGACACTTTTCGCCACATCATGAGGACGCCCGACCAACGCGTAACCGGCTGGCCTCCGTGATGAGTGTGAGCGCAACGCACCGGGGGTACCGCCATGATGACTGCAGCTGCAGCCGCAGCGAATTACAGCGAGGCGCTCGCCTGCCACCCCAGCAGCGCCGAGCCCACACCAGCAGCGACTCTTGCGATGCAGGAACCAGCGGGGCCCAGCAGCTTCAGCCCCGCCATGTGATAGAGAGCGGGGCAGGACTGTGTCCTATGCCAGAGATGAAAAGCTGACCTGGGCTACAGAAAGGGTGTGGTACACCGAGGTCCCACCACCATAGGACATCTTATATTCTTTTATTGGTTAATTCGAAGTTAATACAATGAAAAAACACATATGTGTGTATTAATATTTCATTACCAAAGGTGAATAACTTTTATTTCATGTTCATGATGATGTTTTTATTCATTTTGCATATTGATAATTGACTTACCTGTGTTAATTTCACTAGAAAGATATTTCTGTTGAGATTATATTGAGTCACAATATGGTACAGTGTGGGTAGGTATTATCAGTCGGATAAGCATTTTATTGCACAGGTTTTATATACATGATATCGGTTATATAACATTTAATTTCTCATATTAATAATATGATACTTACCTGGGTAATTTTTTCATGGAGGATATATTCTGTGGGATGATTATTGAGTCACATTGTGGACAGTGGGTGTTTTATATACAGTCTGTTAAGCAATTTATTGCACATAGTTGAAACCCTAATTTCTTACCGTACCCCAACCTTTATCCTAAACCCAACCATTACCCCTACCCTAATCTAAACCCCTAATCCTAACCTTTATACCTAGCCCTAACCTTTATTCCTAACTCTACAGTTTCATCCCATGAAGCACAATACAGTACAGTTATTTTTTATAATACAATACTTACCTGCATATCACAAGAATACAATATAGACACAATACTATACATGGTGATTATCTAATATTCATTGTGCATTCTGTGGGGGGATGTGTGTATTAATTTGTCGTTTAAGGATTTTCGCCTTAATTATTTCTTAATATGGGCACTGTTCATACCCTGTTTAATTCATTTTTGTTGAGGTCATAGTTCTGACAACCACCTTTAACTAGATAATAAGTTTATGAATGTATTGAAGGCTTATTTAAACCCGTTTTTCATCGTTTTTAACTTTTGGTGTTGTTCTTCTTTTGTTAGTTATATTATAGTTGGTTATGATTATTTGGTCAATTTATCCTTTGGTTATATTAGGTAGTATTGGGTTAGATAAATTGTAGTCATTTTGGGTTTGTTGTGAGTTTGTTGTTAGTCTATCCCCCCCTTTGTGGCAGAATGGCCTTGTCAGCCACTATATATGTTTCCCTCATGTCTCGTATGGAGGTCGTGTTGATTATTTACCTGAGTTAAAGTTCTGTTTAGTTGACCTCTTTTATGGGCCCAGGACTTTCTGTTTTTCGAAAATTTGTTTGTTTTGTTTTTGTAAATAAAAACTTGTATTTTTTTGAAAATTTACCTATGACTTCCTGCGTGCCTGCTAGCTTGGTCCCTCACAACCTGTCTCTCTTAGTTATGCTTTGATAAAGCTTATAGTAGGGCTAGAATTGAATTTGTTAGGAATGAGGAGTCAGCAGCGTCCGCCTAATTCGGTGCCACACCTGCTTCTCGTCATAGTTGCCCAGATCTTCTATCATATAATCATATATATAATAAAACTAGATGGGAGGCCAGGCATACACCCCGCCGGTTGGGGATAGTTCTAGCCGACCAGGCTCCTCTCTTTACCCTGTCCCTCTTGGTTATGCTGTAATATGTTATACGACTATCACGGAAACTTGAGAAGATTTGGCGTTCCACCAAATTGGAAAATTCTCGTTTAATTTGGCAAGATATGCTTAAAACGTATAGGAAGGCCCTCCATAATGCCAGAGCAGTGTACTACTCGTCATTAATAGAGGAAAATAGGAACAACCCCATGTTTCTTTTCAGCACTGTAGCCAAGCTAACGGAAGCTCACAGCTCTACTGAGCCAAGTATTCCCATAGCTCTTAGTAGTAACGACTTCACGAGATTCTTCAATGATAAAATTATAACTATTAGAAGCTAAATTCACCAAGACCTACCTTTAACTGGCACTGACTTATCTCTAAACTCAGGGACTTCAGAAACCGCATTAAAACCAGCTATATGTTTAGACTGCTTTGCTTCACTTGATCTTTATCAATTTAATTCAATT